>NW_023270825.1:12036916-12073602 GCF_011800145.1 Mirounga leonina | reverse complement strand
GTCACGGGGCGGGGGGAGTCACGTGGCCGCACTGGACGGTCACGGGGACGTGCCCACCTCACTATGCGTTTCTCAGACGAGAGTGAAAACAGGATCTTTTCAACTCCGGTCTTGGCCTGGTTAATTTGGAGTGATCTTTTAAAACTGGAGCCAGCCTTTATTCTATTTCCTTTAGGACAAAGGGAGGGTTTTATTAAGCCCCAGTTTAAAACAAAAAATCTGATTCTTTGCTGACACACTGAGGAAAGTCCATTTTCGCGACTGTGTGCCCAGTGATGAGTTCTTAGGCAGATATACCTTCACGAGTGGCACGTTATACATTAAAATTATTGGAAAAACCTGTGTGTATTCTCACCTAGGAAGAAGATAATATCTCCTTTCCATATCGGCATTAGAAAAGGAAAAAATGAAGGGGCAGGGTGAATACAAAAGAGGAAGGGTAAACCAGTGGGAAAAAGATAACTCGTGTGTCTTGGTCAACCTTGGGAGGTAGAAAAATCAAACCTACCATGAACCTGGGTTGGAAGTAATAGGTCTAAGTAATAGCTTAGAATATCTAATGGTGTTGCTGTGAAGGTATTTGTAGGGACATATTCTGGGTGGAGTTAAATCTATAGAACCCTGTATGGAACTGGGAAGAAGGCTTTGGAGATGTTCTCTGGTATATGGAGGTTTCTCCTATAGTCAAACGGAGCAAAATGCATTGATAAGAGTTTGTCCCAAGCAAAACACCTTCTCCTTTCCCCATAATTCTGTGTGTAGAGTGTGGCATCTATTCTTAAAACAAGGCAAACAGCCTCAATGCATTATATCACTAACCTGTCCAAAAATACCTTTAGAATTCCCAAAGGTTCTGAGTGACACATCAGCTTCAAAATGGTCTGGAGTCAGTTTATGTATAAAGCCCATGTGGTCGTAGTACAATGTGAAAATCTTATCGGAAATAGATCCAATTTTACTGTATCTTGTTAATCCTATTAGGAAAGAAACAGAAGTTTCTTGATACAGTACATAGACAACTTTCAATACCATACCTTGGGGGGGAAAACCCTTCACTTAAACTAAGGGGTGGGAGTAGGGCTTCGAGACTCCAGAATTAGTAAAACACATATTAGTCTTTGTTAAGTCCCTGGGAAGTCCTTTCCAGGCTGCATCTCATTACAGAATCTGTCTGCTAAGAGGTGAAGGACCGAGGCGGACGAGGTAGAGGCCTAGAGAAGGGGAGGTGAGCGCCCTCTGGTGGCGGCTCCTCTTCCTGATCCAGGAAACCGGACACCTGCATAGGTAGGAGGCAGTAAGAAAATAACCCCGAGAGACGCAAGGAGAATTATCCGCAGAGACCATTAGGTCATTAGCTATCCTAGGATAAATATGTTGAGCCAGATTTGGTGTTCTGTGTTTCTCTCATGCCTTAGGGCAACATGTTAAGCAGGACTGGCAGTAATCTGGTAGTACATACAACAAGCATGCACTGAACCAGACACGGTCCAGAGAGAGAGCCACCTCCCCTGACTGGAGCCAGAGAAAAAGCTCACGTCTTGAGATGCAAAAGGCTGATTTCCACACCCCCACCCCAATTTGGCCAGACTCTCCTGGTCTATTCTTCTGTCCCTGACCCCTGAACATTGGAGCACCCTAGGACTCAATTTTTCGATCTCTTCTCTCACGATCTCTGGAGATCTCACCCATTTTTATGTGAATGATTCGCAAATTTAAACCTCCTCTCTCATCCAGATTTGCATATCTAGCCTCCTGCTGACAGCTCCAGATCCATGGCTGTCAGGCACCTCACACCAAACTCATCCCAGACTGAGTTGCCAATCCCCAGGCAAACTCCTCCACCCTAGTCTTCCTCATCTCCATCACAGCAATTGCCATTTTTCCTGTTGCTCAGTCCAAAACCTTGGTGTCATTCTTAACTCCCCTCTTTCTCTCACACCCTACATCTGATCCATCAGCAAATCCTACTGACTCCCCCCTCAAGATAGAGAACCCAACTTCTTCTCACCACTTCCTCCTGTCACCCTGCACAAGCCAGTATGATATGGGAAGAGGTTTATTATGAGGAATTAGCTCATGCAAGCATGGAGGCTGAGAAGTCCTGTGATTGCTGTCTATAAGCCCGAGAACCGGGGGACTGGCTGGCGGGAACTCCCAGTCTGAGGACAAAGACATGAGAACCGAGAACCAGAAAGACGACTGGTTTAAGTCCCAGTCCAAGGACAGGAGAAGACTGATGTCCCAGCTCACAAGCAGGCAGGAAGTAAACAGGGTGAATTCCACTTTCCTTCACCCTTTCGTTCTACTCAGGCCCTCCAGAGATTGGATGATGCTCACCCACACTGGGAGGGCAGTCTGCTTTACAGAGCCCATTGATTAAAATGCTAATCTCATCTGGACACAGACACATTCAGAAATCATGTTTCCTCTGGGTACCCCTTGGCCCAGTTAAGTTGACTCATAAAATGAACCATTATAATTGCTGTGGTTCAATATGCCATAGTTCATCTGTAAACATACAATACACTTTTTTCACATTTTAACTTTTATAATTGCTGTGTCTTGCAATCACTGTCCACCAGGTGGCACCCACGCTACAGTGGTCAATTTGCTACACTTGCATGACTTGGTTATCAGCTCTGTATTGTCTGTCGCTTGGAGTTTCCTGAAACACTAGTATAATAAATGTTGAATTTTATTGATGTTTAAAATGCCTTCAAAAATATTATAATTTGGGACGCCTGGGTGGCTCAGTCCGTTAAGCGTCTGCCTTCGGCTCAAGTCATGATCCCGGGGTCCTGGGATCGGGTCCCGCATCCGGCTCATTGCTCAGTGGGGAGCCCGCTTCTCCCTCTGCCTGTCATTCCCTCTGCTTGTGCTCTCTCTCTGACAAATAAATAAATAAAATCTTTAAAAAATATATTATAATTTGGCGTTGAAACAAACTTACTGTCTGTGCAGTAAGAGAGGAAAACAAAGCAGGGCATATATATATATATATATATATATATATATCAATAAAGCAAATGACACTGGAAGAATTACTGCAATCTCACATTTCCTTGTACAACCACAACCAAGTGTTTTCTAGGACCTAAGAAAGGAAGAAACTCACAAGTAGATGAAATTGCATTATCTTTTGCTAGTGAAATACACTCAAAATGATCGCCTTATCCCACACCAAGCAATGCAATTGTAGGCAGGGGAAATAATGTCAGAGTAATCCACCCATCACTCAGGATCACTGTTAAAACGCTGTGTTAAAGTTTAATTGGAAGTTTTTCTTTGTGTTAATAGAACAAAGTCATCTTACAATGAATTCAGATTTGGCTAAATAGAGGTTTTACAACATTCTTCTGTTGGCTTTGCTTATGAATAACTGGTTGAGTTGGTTCCAAATTCTTAGGTAATATTATTTTTCTCTGAAGGTTCTGAGAAGAATATGTGCTTGCTATTCATTGTTGTGGCAGCAAAATCCAAGACTGGCTTGTTTTTTTGTGCCTTTAAAATTGATTTACACTTTCTATTTCAAATAATTCAGATGTGTTTTTTGCTTTTAGTTTAAAAAATAACATAATATTATTGTCAATTTTGGTTTCCTTTATTTTTTTCTATTTTCAGTATTTATTCATTCACCCATCCAGCCATTCATATCAGAGGGAATGTGCTAGGAACTGTAGATGGATGAACAGCCACCACCTCTGCTCATCACTGGAAATTCCTCCAACTTGCAGTTTCTCAATCTTTAGCATCTATATTTATTTTTTTTTAATTTTTTTTTTTTTAAGATTTTATTTATTTGCGAGAGAGACAATGAGAGACAGAGAGCATGAGAGGGAGGAGGGTCAGAGGGAGAAGCAGACTCCCTGCTGAGCAGGGAGCCCGATGTGGGACTCGATCCCGAGACTCCAGGATCATGACCTGAGCTGAAGGCAGTCGCTTAACCAACTGAGCCACCCAGGCGCCCCAGCATCTATATTTATCATTGGAGATTCTTTCCACTTATTTATTCATTACACATGTGGACGTGTTTCTTATATCTATGATATGTAATAGTTTATCACTTATATGGACAATTTAGTTCCATTTTCTTTGGTGTTATTTTCACTGTTTCCAAAGTAATCTTGCTTCTTTTTGTTTCACAATATGTGCTATTTATTCTCTATTTGCCTGTTCCTCCAGATCCATCCCCAGACTTTCTTTTCTCTGCCTGCTACACTGGAAGGCTGACCCCTATGAATTGTATTATTTGTGCTGTGTTTCCAGATGCCTTCTGATTGGATTTGACCAATGAAAGGCACTAGGAGGAGGTAAGAACAAGGGAAGGAGAGAAAATCTAGGTAGTTCTTCCTGCCTTTCTCCCTACTTTAGTGATGCAGTTCTGACACTAGCTTTGAGCCTCTTACGCTATACCTCTTGCAGGGTGGCCCCTGTTCCATTCCAGCTTCGACTGGGCGTAGGTGATGCTATTGCCTATCTACTATCTTCTGTCTGTCTATCTGTCTATCTGTCTATCTATCTATCTATCACCTATTTATTAGCATTATCCCTTAAATCAAAGGGACTGTAATGGTTTTTCTCCCATTGCTAATCTCTGGTTATTTTAAGATCATTGTTGGTTTCTTTAACTTGGTCCACTGCTCTGCAAATAGTCCCCTTATAAAGGCTCTCCAGGTGAAACACTTGAGTAGAATTATGTTTCCTGCCAGGACTATAAGTGACACAGATTTTTACTAGAAATATCCCTGGAAGATAGAATATCGAGCCTGGATTCTAGGACTGAGTTGCTCACATATTTAAGGAATACACAGATCACCTCTTTGCCTGGTAGCTACTGTGAACTGGTAATCCACAGCAAGCAAGGGCATCACAATTACTCAGATTATTACTGGTGCAGCATGAGATGGTATGTCTGTGGAGGGCAACACTTTAGATGATCTAATAGGGTGGCTGTACGTGACAACAATGACAGTTACGGTTTTTACAAAGACCGTCAGGTGGTATGACTTGTATGGATGTATTAAAGAGCTTACCAAAAAAACCCCACTACTCATGACCTTGAATTATCAACTCAAGGTCACAGTAGAAAATCTGCCAGCTATATAGGGAGAAAAGAACCCTCACTTCATACCACACACAAAAATAGAAATTTCACACAGACCTATATAACAAATCTAAAAACAAGCTCTAGAAGAAAACAGGAAAATGCCTTCATAACTTTGGGATAGCCAGGACTTCTCAAATAGGATATAAAAGAAGCACTAGCCATACAAGCAAAGACTGACAGAATGAACTTTTAAAAATTAATAGTTTTGCCCCTCACAGGACACCATAAAGAGAATAGAAAAGACAGGGTATTGGTTGGGCAAAGATGTTTGCAAGTTATGTTTCTAAAAGAGGACTCATGTCCATAATACATTAAAAACTCATAGAAATCAATAAAAAAGTCATTCCATTAAAAACTTGATTAAAAAGAGACTTGAAATAATTTACCAAAAAAAAAGATGAAAATCGACCAACAAACATATGAAAATGTGCTCAACATCATTACTCATGCAAACTTAAATCTGCAGTGGGTACAATTACATGCTCATCACAACGGCTTACTATTTATTTTTTTTAATTTAATTTAATTTAATTATGTTATGTTAGTCACCATACAATAAATGGTTTACCATTTAAAAGAGTAACAATATGAGGGCGCCTGGGTGGCTCAGTTGTTAAGCGTCTGCCTTTGGCTCAGGTCATGGTCCCAGGGTCCTGGGATTGAGCCCCACACTGGGCTCCCTGCTCAGCAGGAAGCCTGCTTCTCCCTCTCCCACTTCCCCTGCTTGTGTTCCCTCTCTTGCTGTGTCTCTCTGTCAAATAAATAAATAAAAATCTTTAAAAAAAAAAAATAAAAGACTAACAATATGAAGTGCTGGTGAGAAGGGGGAGCAACTGGAATTCCTTCATATTGCTGGTAGGGCAGTCATTTGATACAGTCACTTTGGGAAAATGTTGACAGTACTTAATATTTTTTTCCACAAAAAACTAAACAAACGGGCGACTGGGTGGCTCAGTTGGTTAGGCGACTGCCTTCGACTCAGGTCGTGATCCTGGAGTCCCGGGATCGAGTCCCGCATCGGGCTCCCTGCTCGGCAGGGAGTCTGCTTCGCCCTCTGACCCTCCTCCCTCTCATGCTCTCTGTCTCTCATTCTCTCTCTCGCAAATAAATAAAATCTTAAAAAATTAAAAATTAAAAAATTAAAAAAAAAAACTAGACAAACATATACTTTATGAGGCAGCAGTTCTATTCCTAGGTATATACCAAACAGAAGTGAAAGCTCTTTCCAGCAAAAGACTAATACAAAAATGTCCATGGCTTCTCTATGGTAAGCCCCAAATAGAAACAATTCAAATACCTACTAGGAGTGGAATAGATAAATATAGTATTCAGACAATGCAAGGCTACACAGCAGTGAAAAAGAACAAATTGTTAACACATGCATCAATATGGAGGAATCTCACAGTTATAATGTTGACTGAAAAATAAGTCAGACAAAAAAGAATATGTATACTGCATAATTGTATTTATGTGAGGCTCAAAACCAGATAAAACTAATCTATGGTATTAGAAGTCAGAATAATGGCTACCCCATGAGGGAGCTTTCTGGAATACTGCAAATGTTCCATACCTCACTCTACTTTCCAACCCCTCCTAATATTACTCATAGTCATTTTTGTTTGTTTTGTAATCATATGATGGCTGATCATTAGATTCTTAAATGCTACTTCACAACCATTGTCTTAACAAGTATTCCAGCAAATACACCAAAAGATTAACCTGATACTAATAGAAATTGAATAAAGGTTTTGTTGACAGAATAGAGAATACATAAACACAGTGGTGAAGATCTGGGCAAACAGAGTAAGAATTTGGTGTTTTCTTCTTATCCTTGAACAAGGGAGGACCAATGAGAAGATTTTATGATGATAACACTGAATTCTGCTGGTGGGTGTCAAGGACACAATACTGAGGTCAAGGAAACCTTGCTTTTTGAAGTCATATCAGAAACCTTTAGAAAGCGTGTTTAAAATCATATCAGAGACCAGAAGAAACTAGTTTGAAGCTAAACAGTCAAGAATGCTGACATATTAAAAACAACAACAACAACAACAACCAAAACCCAGCCTCACTCTTGTCTTGAAAACAATGTTTTTCATACTCTGGTTAGACCTAATCAGATAGCTCCAAGTTTAGCCCAAATTCCAAATTTACCCAATAATCTACAAAAGTGCTACTTGAGCATTGTTTGGAGAGACCGTATTTCTGAAGGTAGATCTCCTTGCCTATTAAGTTCCTGAATTTCAGCTTTATTTCTTTACACAATTGATAGATAGCTTCATTGTATTATGAATACCTAACAAAACGGACAAAAAAAATATGTATGAAAACTTTCATCCTCTTTGAAGAAACATAGGAGTAAATCTTCATGACCTTGGATTAGGCAATGAATGGTTCCTTAGCTAGGACACCAAAAGTATAAACAACAAAAGGAAAAATAAATTGGACTTCATCAAAATTAAAAATGTTTGTGCATCAAAAAGCACCATCCAGCAAGTCAAAAAGGTAACCCACAATGAAAGAAAATACATCCAAATCATATATATGATAAGGGACTAATATCCAAAATATATAAAATACTCTTACAACTCAACAATAAAAAGACAACCCAGTTTTAAAATGGGCATAGGATTTGAACAGACATTTCTCCAAAGAAGATGTACAAATGGCCACTAACATGGAAAGTTGCTTAACATCATTAGTCCTTAGTAAAATGCAAATCAAAACCACAATGAGACACAATTTCTCATCCACTCAGGTAACCAAAATAAAAAAAGACAGACAATAACAAGTGTTGGCGAGGATGTGGGAAAATAATGCTCATATGTTGCTGGTGGGAATGTAAAATGGTATGCCACAGTTTGGCAGTTCCTCAAAATGTTAAACACAGAGGTACCATATGACCCAGCAGTTAGACTCCTATGTATATACCCAAGGGAACTGAAAGCATATTTCTACACAAAAATTTGAACATAAATTGTTCATAAAACCATTATTCATAAGAGCTAAAAACTGTTTAAACGTCACCCATCAACTCAAATGTCCTAATAAACGAAATGTGCCATATCCATAAAATGGAATGTTATTCAACCACAAAAAGGAATGAAGTACTGATCCCTGCTACAACACGGATACAACTTGAAGACATGCTAAGTGAAATAAACCAGTATGAGCCTCATACATGGAGCACTGGGTGTTATAAGCCTCATATAAATGTATGATTCCACTTATATGGGGTTCCTAGAATAGTCAAATTCATAGGGACAAAAGTAGTTGTGAGGGGCTGGGGGGAAGGAAGAGTGGGGAGTTATTGTTTAGTGGGTACAGAATTTTAGTTTGGGAAGATGGGAGAGAGTGATATGGATGGTGGTGGTTGCACAACAATGTGAGTGCACGTGATGCCACTGAACTATACACTTAAACATGGTCAAAGTGCTAAATTTTGTGCTTAGGTATATTTTAGCACAAAATTAAGTAGCAAAAAAACAAAACCAAAATCACCAGCAACAATCAAAAAAGAAAAAAAGAACAATATGCCAAAACACACAAAAGAAAGCACTAAGGAAAGAAAGAGAAAATTTTGATGTAACAGGTCACACTACTCTACCCCCAGCCCTTTGAGGTCATAATAAGAGAAGGAAGCTAAGTCGACAAAATCCTGAGGACTCTCAGTAGTATGCTCCTAACAAGAGAGAAGTTGGCAATGGATAAGATGGTACTCAAAGGAAAAGAAATCAAGCCCTCTTGAGTGTAGCCAGGTCTATCACCTTCCAAGCCACTGTACTGAGAGAACAGGTTCAAGTGCTACCTTGAGGAGGGGAAGCAAACAGGTCTCAAGAATAATCCATCTACAATACATTAGAGCAAATAGAAGGTCTGACCAGTGCTGCAAACACTGTAATGATGAACTAGAGAAAAAGAAAGGAAGAGCAGGGATAGAAAGAAGACATGAAGAAGGAAAATGGGTAAAGAGGTAGGTGGCAGAATAGCAGAGGGGAAGGGGAAAGAAAAGGCAAAGAAGGTACTCATAGCATAAAAATATATAAAGAATCCAGTGGAGACAAAGCCTATCCCAAGAGGAGGTAAATTTTCCCCCATATTTTGCATCAAAGGACCTTAATAAATTAATAGATTCAATAAAACAAGACCTCAAAGACCTAATAATTGAATAACAAAATGAGAACGCAGATCATAGAGATACAGACGTAAATGGAGAACCATGTTCTTTTATCATTCTAGGCTCCAAGACTGATGAACAAAATTCAACCAAATTGGAAAAGATTGGGCACCTGTCAAGAAGGTCAATCAATATGAGCGGTTTCTTTTACTGCACAAATAAATTGAGAGAAGCTATATAGCCTGGATCAATGAAATCACAAAATTAAAGTAGACGGAGAGCCATATATCATTTACACAACGCCACCTCTTACAAGTCATGTGATTTTAGTTGCATCAATTTGATTTGTAAAAGTAGGCTAATATTAGCAATGTCCACAATAGCCAAACTGTGGAAAGAGCCAAGATGTCCATCAATAGATGAATGGATAAAGAAGATGTGAGATAGATATATATATAGATACACACACACACACACACACACACAATGGAATATTATGCAGCCATCAAAAGGAATGAGATCTTGCCATTTGCAACGACGTGGATGGAACTGGAGGGTATTATGCTGAGCGAAATAAGTCAATCAGAGAAAGACATGTATCATATGACCTCACTGATATGAGGAATTCTTAATCTCAGGAAACAAACTGAGGGTTGCTGGAGTGGTGGGGGGTGGGAGGGATGGGGTGACTGGGTGATAGACACTGGGGAGGGTATGTGCTATGGTGAGCGCTGTGAATTGTGCAAGACTGTTGAATCACAGATCTGTACCTCTGAAACAAATAATACATTATCTGTTTAAAAAAAAAAAAAGAGGGGCGCCTGGGTGGCTCAGTCGTTAAGTGTCTGCCTTCGGCTCAGGTCATGATCCCAGGGTCCTGGGATCGAGCCCCGCATCGGGCTCCCTGCTCGGTGGGAAGCCTGCTTCTCCCTCTCCCTCTGCCTCTGCTCGTGTTCCCTCTCTCGCTGTATCTATCTCTGTCAAATGAATAAATAAAATCTTAAAAAAAAAAAAAAAGAAGATTGCAGGAGGGGAAGAATGAAGGGGGGAAATCAGAGAGGGAGACGAACCATGAGAGATGATGGACTCTGAGAAACAAACTGAGGGTTCTAGAGGGGAGGGGTGTGGGGGGGATGGGTTGGCCTGGTGATGGGTATTAAAGAGGGCACATATTGAATGGAACACTGGGTGTTATGCACAAACAATGAATCATGGAACACTACATCAGAAACTAATGATGTAATGTATGGTGATTAACATAACAATAATTTTTTTTTTTAAAGTAGGCTAATATTACCTACTTCAGCCAGTGCTGTGAATATTAAACAAGATGGTATTTGTAACATGTTAAGCACAAATGCAGCTCAGTAAGTAGGAGGTATTATTGTCTTTTGGGAAACTCAAACATCACAGAAATTGTAAATGAGAACATAGCATGATGACCCAGGGTTCTGTTCTTTAGGGCTGTTCACAGGACCCTACTTTTGTAGACCCTAACGCTCCACCACACCTTGGAGGTACTGGGAAGACAGCAGAGCAGGAAGTACCAGGAATCTGTCTGCTCACCTGGACAACAGTTGCACTGGCAGAATCTATCTGATATAATTATTTTAGAATTCTGGAGTCTAGTGAAGGCTTACAACTTCCAGAAGAAGACTTGGATGGTAAATTGTGGTTAATCTCAGCCCTTAGCAGTAGCTACCCATCTTCCACCAAAGGCACCCGGCAGGGCTGTGCACACATTCCTGGGGCAGTTTACAGGAGCCAGCGTGCGCAAGAAGGACCCTGTCCTCCAAATATTGGGGATCTGTGTTCTGATATTTTCATGACAAAAATACTTAACAGACTAGGAATAAAAGGAGATTACCTCAACATAATAAAAGCCATATATGAGAAATCCACAGTGAACTTTATACTCAATGGTAAAAGACTGAAAACTTTTCCTCTAAGATCAGGATTGAGGCAAGGATGTCTGCTTTTTACCACTTCTACTCAATATAGTATTGGAAGTTTTAGCCAGAGCAATTAGGCAAGAAAAAAATAAAAGGCATCCAAATCACAAAGGAAGAAATAAAATTATCTCTCTTCACAGTGCTATGATCCTGTATGTAGAAACCCTAATGATTCTACAAAAAAAAATTATTAGAATAAATGAATTCAGCAAAGTAGCACAATATAAAATCAACACACAAAAATCAGTTGTCTTACACTAACAATGAATAATCAGAAAAGGAAATTAGGAAAACAATTCCATTTATAATATCATCCAAAAAAATACACAGGAATTAACTTAACCAAGGAGATTTAAGGCAACCCACAGAAGGGGAAAAAATATTTGCAAATGTTTGATAAAGGATTAGTATCCAGAATATACAGAGAACTTCTTTAACTCAGCAATTAAAAAAACAAGCAATCTGGGCGCCTGGGTGGCTCAGTTGGTTAAGCGACTGCCTTCGGCTCAGGTCATGATCCTGGAGTCCCGGGATCGGGTCCCGCATCGGGCTCCCTGCTTGGCAGGGAGTCTGCTTCTCCCTCTGACCCTCCTCCCTCTCATGCTCTCTGTCTCTCATTCTCTCTCTCTCAAATAAATAAATAAAATCTTTAAAAAAAAAACAAAAAACAAAAAACAAGCAATCTGATTAATAAATTGGCAAAGGACCCGAATAGAAATTTCTGCTAAGAAGATATACAAATGGCCAATAAACACAAGAAAAGATGCTCAATCCTTAGGAAAATGCAAATCAAAACTAAGAGACACTACTTCACATCCATTAGGATGACCACTATCAAAAGAAAAACAAAAACAAAACTGAAAATAACAAGTGTTGGCAAGGATGCAGAGAAATTAAAACTCTCTTATACTGGCAGTGGGAATGTAAAATGGTACAGCTACTGTGGAAAAGAGAATTGTAAGGTCCAAAAAATTAAAAACAGAATTACTGTGCAGCAATTCCACTTCTGGGTATATACCCAAAAGAGTTGAAAGCTCAGGGTTTCAAAGGGATATTTGTACACCTATGTTCAGAGCAGTGCCATTCAAAATAGCTAAAACATGAAAGTGACACAAATGTCCCTTGTCGGATGAATAGATAAGCAAAATGTCATGTATATACAATGGGATATTATTCAGCCTTACAAATGAAGGAAATTCTGATACATGCTACAATATGGATATACCTTGAGAACATTCTGCTAAGTGAAATAACCCAGTCACAAAAGGACAAATACTATATGATTCCACTTATATGAGGTACCTAGAGTAGTCAAAATCGTAGAGACAGAAAATAGAATGGTGGTTCCTGGGGCTGTGGAAAGGCAGAAAATGAGGCTTTATTATTTTATTTTTTTAAAGATTTATTTATTTATTTGAGAGAGAGAGCGTGTGCACGTGCAAGTGAGAGCATGTGCGGGGGTGGGTGGAGGGGTAAAGGGAGAAGAGACTCTTAAGCAGACTCTGTGCTGAGCATGGATCGATCTCACAACCCTGAGATCATGACCTGAGCCTAAACCAAGAGTCAGTCACCCAACTGGCTGGACCACCCAGGAGCCCCATGAGGATTTATTTTTTATGGGATATAGAGTTTCAGTTTTACAAGATAGAAAGAGTTCTGGAGATGGATGGTGCTGATGACTGCAGAAATTTTGAATGTATTTAATACCACCAAACTGTATGCTTAAAAATGAGTAGGATGGTCAGCTTTATGTTATGCATATCTTACCACAATGAAAATAATTTTTAAAAACCTGTCACCTCTAATAGGTTTGAGACGTTAAGATTAGTTGATTAATATGGCAGATTTTTTTCATCTATGTTCTAATCCCTGGCTCACATGTAGTTCTTACACCAATAAAAGTGAATTTCTCACCTGCCTTTGTCAAGTAAACATTTCCACTTTGGGAAACAAAAGTAATATCTGAAGTATAAAAACTATGGTAAGTATTCTTTATGATATCATCATGAAAATCAGCCAATAATTCAAAGGTGTTGCCGCCGTCGATTGAAAGCCATACCTAAGGGAATAAAAAGATAAAACCTCTCAAGAGGCTGCCCTCTGTCGGCATTAACCTGTCAGCCTGATCTTCCTACATAAGAAAAGTCGGACAGCATGGCCTTTCTCATACTCCCACATCCATCACATGCACGCACACACATACAGACTCCTTACCCACTTGGTCAACACTTTCTAGTTCCTTCCTAGAGTTTGGATGACAGTGTATGTGGCAGAGTCTCAGGTCAACACAGTGTGCATGGTGAATGTGTAAAAGAATGAAGTTATCCAATCATCTCCCAAGTGAGGTCCCCTTGGTCATAAAAGGATGAAGTGCTGGGTGTACTTGGATATGAAGGAGAGAGCTTACCTCATACTGACATAAGACTTTATGTTCCAGGCATCTCGAAAATATGTATGTGAACAATGAGCCCATTGACACTTGCAAGAGTGGGTGTCCTGGGACCTTAGTAAATCTTCACATATCCTCCACCACATAAGTTTCTCTATTCCCTCAACTTTCAGTTAAGAGTTGCTTGAAGATAAATCGGATCCTGTATTGGATGAATCCTGCTTGCTTGGTACCTCTTTTAATGGTCTAAGTCTTATTCAGATGAAGATTTCAGGTTTTTAAAGTTCTTTTTAAAAATTAATTTTAATGACAAGTTATACCTGAAAATAGGGTTTTCTTAAATTTAAAACATTGTAAATGCAGCTGAAGTCTCTTTGACCACCATCCAAATAATTTTCCTCTTTTTTTAACCTTATGTTATATAATTGTGGTCTCCTCTGTCCCAGAGGTAACCACTGTTTTATATTTTAAAATTCTACATTTATATATATGTATATATATTTTCTATAACTATGTCTTTCTATATCTGGTTGCCATCCTAGCACTTTAGGCTATCTTTAACCTTGTGCTGGATTGCATGTTTAGGGCACGCATATTACAGAGAAAATGTACTGAACAACACATGGAGACTTCTATCACTCAGAAACTAGTGCTCATTGCTGACCTAGCACAATCCATACTCTTAGACACCAGATACAGGAACCTCCAATTTTACTCTGGCTTTGGCTCCTGCAAATGTTACTAGTGAGCATGGTGGTGGGTGGGTGGGTGGGTGGGTGAGGGAAGGTACTTTGAACAATACATTCAAGATGTCATCATACTGTACCTATTGTTCTATAAGTTACATTTGCCACTCAACAAAAATATCTCAGATCATTTTATATTAGCTCGTGTAGCTCTTCACATTCTTCTATTTTGCTGCATAGTATCCAATATTATGGATATACCATCCTGGAGATACTCTATTTTCCTACTAATGGACACTTAAACGTTGTATCAAAATGTTCACCGTTACAGATAATACCACAAGCAATATTCATTGACCTGTCTCTCTGTACTAATGTTGAAGTATATCTCTAGAGCAGATACTGAAAAATTGAGTTGCTGAGTTAGAGGCTATGCATATTTGTATAATTTTAATAGAAATGCTACAATGCTTTTCAATTTCCCCGAACCACTTTATATTCCCATTAGCAGTGTATTCCCAAACCTCACAAATACTTGATATTATCAAAAATTTACTTTTAATTTTTACTGATTACCTGAATGAAAACAATGGCATCTCATTGCATTTTTTCAATTTTAAATTATTGATCCATGTACAGCTTACTTTTACTTTTCTTATATTATTTCATAATGAACATGTGTAAACTGACATTCTAACCCAAGAATTAGTATGTTGTTAGTACTTTGCATTTTCTTCTTTCTCTCCAATCCTATCATCCTGCATCTTCCCTCAGAGATGTCCCATATTCTGAAATGAAATTTGTGTTTTCACAATTTTTTTTTAGTTTTAGCAATATATATGTATGCATGTTTAAGTAATATATTGCTTAAATTTACTTTTTGCTCTTTATAAAAAGATATCATCCATATATTGTCTTCTAAAACTTACTTTTCCTCCTCTCAACATTATTTACTTATATTCATACTTGTTGCATATAGCTCAGTTCATTTGCTTTTATATTGCTGTATAATAGTTCATTATGTGAATGAACTGCAATTTATTTATTCATTCTCCTATTCATGGTCATCTGGATTATTTTCAGTTATTTAATGCTATTACTAACAGTGTCATGATGAAAATTTTACGATTTTTCCTCATATATGTGTTTCCCTTGCCAAAAAAGTGAAATTGGTGAGTCATAGCATATGCAACCATTGTAATTTACAAGATAATAATGCCAAATTGCTTTCTAAAATAGTTTGTAGTAATTCACTCTCCCATCAGCAATGGATAAGAGATCTGATTGATCCATATCCTTGTCAACATCTCATGTTGAGATGATTGTGTAGGTTTCCATCTTCCTTCTGTTAATGTGGTGTATTACATTTATTAATTTTCATATGTTGAACCATCCTTGCATTCCAGAATTAAATCCTATTTGTTCATGGTATATATAATCCTTTTAATGCACTCTTTAATTCAGTTTGCTAGTATTTTGTTGAAGACATTTGCATGAATGTTCCTTGGGGATATTGATTTCTAGTTTTCTTTTCTTAGAGTGTACTTATCTGGCTTTGGTATTAGGGTAACACTGGCCTCAGAGAGTGACCCTGAAAATGTTCCTTCTTCAATTTTTCGGTAAGAGTTTGAGAAGGATTGGTGTTAATTCTTTAAATATTTAGAACAATTCAATCAATAAAGCCATCTGGTCCTGGGATTTCCTTTGTTGGGAGGTATTTGATTACTCAAATTTCTATTCAAGTCCTTTGCCAATTTATTAATCAGATTGCTTAGTTTTTTTATTGCTGAGTTGTAGAAGTTCTCTCTATATACTGCACATTAATCCCTTATTCAATCTTGTAACTAGTTTTTGGTCTGTTCAGATTTTCTATTTCCTCATGATTTACTATTGGTAGGTTATGTGTTTCTAGGAAATTATCCATTTCTTCTAGGTTATCCAGTGTGCTAGCATATAATTTTTCATAATCTCATAATCCTTATTTCTATGGTATCAGTTGTCATGTCTCATCTTTAATTTTTTATTTTAGTTGACTCTTCTTTTTTTCTTAGTGACTATAGCTAAGGGTTTATCAATTTTGTTGAACTTTCAAAGAACCAGCTCTTAGTTTTAATGATTTTTTTCTATTATTTTTGTATTCTCTATTGCATTTATTTCTGCTCTAGTCTTTATTATTTCCTTCCATGTGCTAATTTTGGTTTGATTTCTTCTTTCTATAGTTCCCTAAATTGTAAAGTTAGGTTGTTGATTTGAGATTTTTCTTCCTTATTAACCTGTGTATTTATAGCTATAAACTTCCCTATTAGTATTGCTATTGCTGCATCCCATAAATTTGGTGTATTTTGTTTTCATTTTATTTTTCTTAAGGTATGTTTTAGTTTCCTTTCTTTTTTTTTATTATGTTGTCAGCCACTGTATAGTACATCAATAGTTTTAGATGTAGTGTTCAATGATTCATTAGTTGCATATAACACCCAGTGATCATCACAACACGTGCCCAAGTTTCCCTTCTGACTACTTCTTTGACTCATTGGTTGTTTAAAAATGTATTGATTAATTTCCATATACTTGTGAATTTTCCAGTTTTCTTTCTGCTATTGATTTCTAGTTTCATTCCACTGTGATTAGAAAAGACATTTTGCATAATTTTAGTCACTTTAAATGCGTTGAGACTTGTTTTGTGGCCTCACTTATGTTCTGTCCTGAGGAATGCTCTGTGTGTATTTGAGAAGCATTTATATTCTGCTGTTGTTGAGTGGAGTCATCTGATTACGTCTATTAGGTCTAATTGGTCTACAATGTGGTTCATGTCTTCTATGTCCTTATTTATCTTCTGTCTGGTTTTTCTATCCATTATTGAAAGTGGGGTATTGAAGGCCCCAACTGTTATGTTGCTGCTTCTCCCTTCAGTTCTTTTAAAGTTTGCTTCATATATTAACTCTGATGCTTGGTGCATGGATAATTTTAATTGTTATATCTTCTTGGTGAATTGACCTTTTATTATTATATAATGACCTTGTCTCTTATAACACTTTGTGACTTACAGTTTATTCTGTATGATATTAATATAGCCAGCCCTGTTCTCTTTTGGTTACCATGTGCATGGAATTTTTTTTTTCAATCTTTTCACTTTCAGCTTATGTGTGTGCTTAGATCTGAAGTGAATTTCTTGTAGACAGCATATGGTTGCATCCTGGGTTTTTTTGTTGTTGTTTTTTGTTTTTATGCATTCAGCTCATTTTTGTCTTTTGATTGGGGAATTTAATCTATATGCATCTAAAGTAATTACTGATATGGAAGGATTTACTATTGTCATTTTGTTTATTGTTTTTGTTGGTTGGTTGGTTGGTTGGTTGGTTGGTTGGTTGGTTGGTTGGTTGGTTTTTTTGTGTCTTGTAGATTTCTGTCCCTCCTCCTTTCCTCTCTTACTGCTTTCCTTAACATTTCATTGATCATTTGTAGTGACATTCTTTGATTCCCTTATTTTCTTGTGCATATATCCTAAATATATTTTCTTCATGGTAATCATTGCAATTACATAAAATATTTTAAAGTTATAACATTCTTTTAAATCTGATAACAACTTAACTTCATTGCATGCAAAATCTCCTCTTACACAGCTCTACCTCCCCACTTTGTGTTCCTGATGGCACAAATTACATCTTTTTATTTTATATAGTCATTAACATAGATTTTGGTTTTTAAAAGTTACCTTCTCATTTAAATTCTATACAAGAATTAAAAGTGAATTTATGCACCACAATTACATTAATACAAAATGCTAGATTTGTCCATGTATTTACATTATTGGAAAACTTTTTATTTTCATGGGACTTCATGTTGCTGTCTGATATCCTTTATTTTCACCTTGAAGGACTCTCTTCAGGTTTTTGTTTTTTTTTTTTTTGTCCACCCAGAACATAATCTTATGGAAGTTCTCTTGTATGGAGTGAGTCACTTTTCTCTCCTTTCTTTCAAGATTCTCTCTTTGTCTTTGACTTTTGACATTTTGATTATGTGTCTCAGTGTTAGTCTTTTTGATTTATTGTGATTGGAATTCTTTAAGCTTCTTAATCTGTGTGCCCATTTCTTTCCTCAATTTGGGAAATTCCAGCCATTATTTCTTTAAATAAGCACTCTCTGCCCCTTTTTCTCTCTCTTCTACTTCTGTAACTCCCATATTGCATTGATATGTCTGTTTGATAGTCCCTATAAATCCCTGAGGCTCTCTTCACTTTTTTTCACTCTTTTTGCTTTTTGTTCTCTGATTTGGTGATTTCAAACAGCCTCTCCCCAAAGTTTGCTGATTCTTCTGCTTGGTCACATCTGCTGTTCAACTCCTCTAGTGAGTATTTCAGTTCAGTTATTCCATGTTTCAGCTCCAGAACTTCTGCTTGACCTTTTCATAGTTTCTCCTTTTTATATTCTCCATTCGTTCATTATTTTCTAGATTTCTATTAGTTTTCTATCTGTGTTCTCTTCTAGCTCATTGAGCATCTTTTTTGTCAGGCAGCTAGTAGGTCTACATTTCTTTGGGGTCATTCTCTAGGGATTTATTCTGTTCCTTTGATTGGGCCATGTTTCCTTGTTTCTTTGGCATGCCTTGTCATGCTATTATTTTGAGATGTGGGCATTTGATTATACAACCACTTCTCCCAATGTTTATGGACTGGCTTCATGCAGACCCTTACCAATCAGACCAGCTAGAGGTTCTAGGACTTCTGAAATCTCTTATAAGGATGTGTTTTCTCTGGCTTGTGCTGTGTTTTTAGTTGTCTCAAATTGCCTAAGCAGTTTATCCCTCTCCTTTCAGACACCCATAAGCTCTTGCTGCCCCTGGCATGTGGGTGTAGAACTGCAGCTCTGAAGTGCTACAGTGATCCTAACTGTTTTCAACAGATTCTCAACAAGGCTGCCAGTTCCATCAGTGCTCTGAGTCAGATGAAACAGATACCCCCGCCCAGCCAGAATGTTGGACGCTCAGTTAATATTTTGTTTCTATCCTGAGGGAGGATCCCTGGTGGGGGAGATTTCCTCCAAGTTGTGCTGCATTAAGTCGTACAGGAGGAGAGGTGTGGATGGATATGGAAAATGCTGCAAGTTTTCCTACCCCTTTTGTTGGAATCTCTTTGGCTTTAGGTTGGTCTGGATGCTGTAGTTTCTCAAATGGATTCCAGAGTTCTTGCAAAGGTATTCTGCTCGGCATTTTGTTAAATTGGCGTCTCTGGAGGAAAGGGAGGGTATGAACGTTCCTGTTCTACCATCTTGCCAACATTACTCCCCTTGTTTCGGCAGTTTCCAAACAAGTCCTCTCAGTGCTCTGGGTTAGGCAAGATAGAAACCAGTCCCTTGAGTAGCCCTCAGACAAGCCGGAGTGTTGCATGCAAGGTCCACTCTTGTTCCTATCCCAAAGGAGGATCCCTTGAGCAGGAGGATTCCTCCTGGTTGTGCTACACTAGGGTGGCTGGGGGTGGGGCACAGATGGGCAAATTTTCCTGCCCCTTTTATTAGAATCCCTTTTTGGTTTTGCATTGGTTGGGGTGCTGTAGCTAATCAACTGGTCTCTAGAGTTCTTGCAAAGGTACTCTGATCTGTATATTGTTGCTGACTCAATGTGTGTGGGAGAACAAATGCCTAAAGCTTCTTAATCTGCCATCTTGCAGATCCAGAATTCTTTTTAATGAAAGTGATGCTATTTTTTTTTTATGGTTACTGTTTTTTTAAAGTCTTGTTTTAAAATGTTTTCCCTACCTTGATTTGAGAAAGATATTCACTTATATTTTCCTTTGGAAGTTTTTATATTTAAATTATTAATCCATTAGGAGTTGGACTTGATGTATGTTGCAGTATGGGTATGTATTTCAACATTTTCCATATGTAACCAATATTTCCCATCCCATTTTGAGCAATCTCTTATTTTTCCCTCAGAAGAGTCAAACAATTTTTGGCTTCTATCAACATTCTAGATATGATGGGGCTATTCGTGGGCTTTCTGTTTCATTCCGTTGGTCAATCTGTCTGTTCCTGAGTCAAAACCACATTATTATAATTACTACAACTTTTTAAAAAGTGTGAATATCTGGTAATGCAGATCCCTCATCCTTATTCTTCTTTATAAGTGTCTTGGTTATTCTTGGTCTTTTGTTTTTCCATATATATTCTTTTTTTACTTTATTTACATTTTTTAAAAACTGAGGTAGAATTGACATATACCATATATACTTTAGAATTAACTTAAACCCTACAGCAAGCCTTGAGATTTTCATTAAAGTTGTATTAGATATAGATTAATTTGAGGAAGAAATTATAAGACAAGTTTCCTATCCACAAGTATGTTTATATCCATTTCTTTATAAAGTTTTAAATGTCCTTCAATAAAGTTTATAATTTTCTACATATAGATCTTAGGAATCTTAGATTTATTCTTATGTATAGTTTTTTTAAAAAGGTACTATTTTTAAGTAATCTCTACACACAACATGGGGCTTGAACTCACAACCCTGAGATCAAGAGTCACATACTCCACTGACTGAGCCAGCCAAGTGCCCCACTTTACAGTTCTTTTGTATGTCATTTTGCTTTGTTTTGTTTTTGCTATTGTAAATAATGTCATAAAAATTATGCTTTTAAATTTGTTGCAGAGATGAAATTGACTTGCCCTTCCACATTGTTTAACTTTTCTGCTTCTTTTAATAATTTGTATGTATCTTTTAAATTTTCTATATGGGCAATCATATTTTCTGCAAGTAAATAGTTTGTTAACAACTTTTTAATATTCATGCCTTTGATTTCTTAATTTTTTTCTTTGTCTTATTGCACTCCCTTCCGGATACTCTTTTACTTCTTAATAATTCCTTGGTAAAACTCCAACTGTGGTTAAATACAACTCTCTGTCTTTTCCACTGTGTATGGGTTCCCACAACTGAACACGGAGAAGAATATTCAATAATGCTGAATTGGCCGCACTTGGAATTCATAAGCACAAAGCATAAGCAATCATACTGACTTCCCTCAGTCAATCCACTCTCCCACCCCCCACCCCCGGGCAATTATTTCACTCTGTTCTCTTTTTTCAAATGCCTAACACTCCTCCATCCTCACTCTCAAATAATAATTTTGATTTTTGTTGAGCAAATAAAAGATAAATTCCCACACCCTTCCATTACGTCTACCCAATTATCAGCTTTAGAACCCAAAAACTCCCCCTTCTTCCTTTTACTATAGGAGCTCCTAAGACCAACCTGTCTTCTAGTTCATAGAGTGCATCTCCTCTCACCTATTTAGAAATGTCACTCCAGCAATTCTTCCTCTCTCTGTCTCTCTCACCTGCACCATCAGTTTTTCTCTCTCTACTGAATAATTCCCAGCAGCACAGCCTAATTCCTTCTGTCTCTTAATCTTCTCTTGACCTCCCTTCCTCCTGCTACCATTGCTGCATTTCACTGCTCTACTTTTCACGAAAACTTTGCAAAAGATGTGTTTTTATTTGCTGTTACTAATTCCTCTCCTCTCATTCTCTCTTCACTGGGCCTTTGACCTCCCTGATCATCAGAGTGACTCTGTTCTTTACCTGATGTACAACCACTCACCATAGAATAAGTGAATGATTCACACCTACACTAGAGCATGAAATTTCATGTGTACGCACCTGATTACCATAAGCATAGAGAAAATGGCTTCGTGGATGGAATACCATTCCAACAGGAGATGAGAATGATGAAGGAAATACGAAAAGTGGAAATTTTGGTTTTAATCCTGGTTTGTTATTTTTTAGGATGCTCACAGAGGCAGTGGTGCTTTTCTAGAAATAGATAAGCAAACCATGAACAAATCAGAAGAATATTATCATTAATATTACTAGACTATGTTACAATTTCTTGTGTTTCCTGTTACTTGGGTTTTGATTAAGATAGGGACACATCCATTAACATAGCATAGAACTGGAAGGATTAACAACCATCAATATGTCTTTGTTCTGCCTCCCCCTGCCTTATGTGTCCATTTTGTAAATGTTGAACATGAAGTTCAGAAGATTAAATACTTTGTCCAAGCTTCTATAATAAATGGCATGGGAAAATTTTATTATAGAACCATTGCTGAACTCCAAAGACAGATTCCAACGCCCATGCTTACAACTGTGATGGCAAACTACCTTTTTAAGTGTGGTTGCCTGGGCTACATTCTAGTTCTATTGGATCACGGTGTTGTAGGGGGTCAGAATATGTACCTCAAGATATGCCACTGTGGTATAGAGATTATTGTTAGCTGCAGACATTTAAGATTCAACAGATGCAGAAAAAAAGCCTTCCCTTTCCTGACTAAAAGCAGGAACTTCTGAGAAATAAGGCTACCATTAATTCTTCTTCAGAACAGATCTAATCCCAGAAGGGAGAATGCAAATAAATCCTACCCCAAATCCCTCCTCCTGGGGAGTTTTATGGCCCTGAGGAGATGGGAAAACCACTCATACCTGTATAAACAAACATTACCACAAACTTTCTTATCTCCTATTTGCTCCCTTGTTAACCCATTATCTTTTTGCTTGTTTTTCCTTAAGTGCCTTTCTCAACTGTCCCCTTAAACTACTAAGATGATATATAGCCCCCAAATTCTAACCACCTTTTAGTTTCTCCTCACTGATTTTCACCTACATGTATGTACACTGCATGCATAAATCATTTTCTCTTCTCCTGTTGATCTTTTATCAGTTTAATTTGCAGTTTAATTCCCAATCACTGAACAAAGGAGGGTAGAGAACAATTATTTTTTTCTCCCCTAAAATTATAAGTCTAAGGCTAGTTCCATTTTTTGTTCCTTTAAACTATCTAATGGAACCTTTATATAAACCAAGCTCAGCTTATATACTCCTGGAGAATACGGAAAGAAAAGTCACTATGCAAAGAGCATCCGGTTTTCCACTTTCATCAAACTGAATTACCAGCAGAGGCAAGAAATCTCTAGAGTGCCTTAAACTATATTATTAACCATAAATAATTTTGCTGTAACTAATTTTATCAACTTCTACTGCCACAGATAAAAAAGACTTTGGAAATAAATGTTTGCTAAGATAAATTTTCATTGCTGTATCATCAAGAGCAATCACCTTATGGCCTACTTGGCTGGAGAAGAGGTAGATTCCGGCACTATGCTCTTGGTCAACAAGAAATGTTATCACAGTTGAAGGAAAAGATTTCATTCCTTTTAAAATATGAGGTAAGCAAGGTAACCATTCATGAAATGGTTCTTTGGTATAAAAACAAGAGCTTGACTACAAAAAGAGAAGGGAAAGTTAATGCCATTTTTTAAAATGTAAGTTCTAATCAGTTATCTTAAGCAAACAAACTAGCAAACCACTGTGTTGTCCTGACAGACCACAAATAATAGTGATACCTCTTTGATGTCTATGCTTCTCTTCTGGGGATGGGAGTCCAGAAAATGCTGCAAAGCATCTCTTTCTGGCATGGGTTGTTTTTCTAGAACTACTGTGTAGGTCTGGGTTTAACATCACTAGGTAACTGCCACTAAACCCAAGTATAGGCACAACTGGGTGCAAAGAGGGATGAAGTTTTTCAGCCTGTAGAATTGCCATCTTTTAGGTGAATAACAATTCATGAAACAATCCAAGAAGTAAAATTTCTTAACTTTTAAAATATTTAATACCAAGGGCACCTGGGTGGCTCAGTTGGTTAAACGTCTGACTTCGGCTCAGGTCATGATCTCAGGGTCCTGGGATCGAGTCCTATATCGGGCTCCCTGCTCATCAGGGGAGTCTGCTTCTCCCTCTCCCTCTGCCCCTCCCCCCGATTGTGCGCTCTCTCTCTCAAATAAATAAAATCTTTAAAAAATAAAATATTTAATACCATACCTCACTTAGAGTCCTGTTTCTCTCAAAGGTGATAGTAACATAATCAACTATAAAACATAAAGGTACAGAAATTACAAGCAGTATCTATATTTCTAAATGTATCATTAAGTATATGCAAATATAATTTTTTTTGCACTTATAACAGAGCATGCCTATTGTCTCAGACTTAATTTTTCCCCTCAGTTTTAGGCCAGTGACTTATATAAAGCAAGCCCACCTTTCTACTTTATCGTATTTTTATTTTATGTCATTTTATTTAATCTTTATATGCCATCTATGTTGAAAAAAGCCTGTTTATATCTCTTCTCAATTTACCTTCAAAGTGTTCTCTGTTAGCAAAACATTTTTCATTATACCACAATTTTCCTTTGACATAGTCAACCTACACGAATAAATGAAGAAATAAAAACATCATTTAGGGAATAGGTAGACTTAAGGTATAAAATTGAAAAACTTAATAAAAAAATTCTAAAGTATGATAGTTTAGGAATGGGAGGCAAATAAAGGGAGAAAAATTGTATGCCAACAAAAGAAAAGGTTGTAGAGTGAGGGCAAGGGATAAGGATATGCATTTTGAACAACACACATGAAAGGAATAAAAAGGAAAAAAACTTCACATGAATTGGCCTCTGTTAGTGACAGATGCTGGGGTTGGTCATATAAGACTGTCATTCTGGAGCTACCAGAAGCTGTCAGGCAGTTACCACAGTCATGATGGGTCACATGTTTATAGATTGTATATGTTGGATATGAATTATGTGTGAGAGTTTGAAGATGGTTTTGTTATAGCAAGAGTCCTGTGTTCAAAGTATTGTTGAGACAAAAGGAAGACCTTGAGTTTTTATAGACCAGCAATGAAGTCTTTATAATCTGTGCATTAAAAGTCTTTTAAATAGATGTCCTAAAATAGATTATGGTGATGGTTATACAACTCTGTGATTGTACCAGAGGCCATTGAACTGCATACTTTAAATGGGTGAATTTTGTGCTATGTGAATTATATCTCGATAAAACTTCCAAACAAAAAAAGCACTTCAAAATGGAATGGACAACAATTTATTTGAATGGTGCAGTATCTTCAGGCTAAGCTGTTACATCAAATGAACCGTTAGAGTTCTTATGTAAATCTTTAGGTTTGCAGGATACTGTAATTATCATTATAATATCCAGGCAGTTGATCTAGAATTTTTATTGGGCCTTGACTTATTCCTTTTCTTTCTTTTTAGAGTCCTTGTTTTTTTCCTACCTGGAAGCAAACTGGTAAAAGTCCACTGAATATCCTTGGGAATAATTTAAGCTGACCAGGTTGGCCTCATTCCAAGGATGAGCTCAGGATGCAGAGATTGGTCAGGAATGAGAACACGATCCAAGTCAGGTTAATGAGTCGGCCCAGACCTCCCAGAACTCCAGGGAAAGAATAGCTCATTCTCTACTACTAAACTGATGACATCAAAACCTACTGCCTATTCCTACTAACAATTGGAGAAAACCAACTGAGAATGAAGCTAATTTAGAGTAAAACAGACCCAAACGTGGAAAAGACAGCGTCCTACAGACATCTATTAGGCACTAAATCCAGTCTGTCTGGAAGCTGGATCCAGCGCCACCTTGAATTCCCTACTTATATGAGCCAATAGCTTCTCCTTTGCTAAAATCACTTTTAGTTTGGTTTCTGTCATTTGCCTTCAGAAGGTTCTGACTAACTGTGTAGGGGCGAGAATCCAACTATTTTTCTAAGTTTGTATCACGGACCGTGCGGAGGTTGTTCTTATGTGATATGACTTAATCACTTCACCCGACAGGTAAGTATTGTTATGCCCATTTTAAAATGAAGCAGCTGAGGTCCAGAGGGTGATAGAGCTGGTTCAAAGTTCACTGTGACATGGCTAATAAGCCAGCGCAAGATGTGGCTCTCAGTCTCCATTTACTCATGCACTGATTCCGCAAATATTTACTGAGACCCCCAATCTGCAAGGCGACGTGGTACCTTACTCACATACGATGGCAGATAAGACAGTCCTTGACATGACACTTCTCAGGAGGCTGGTCAGTGGGCCACTCAGACAGAGGAGGGTGGTGAATGAGAGGAAGTAGTGTTGAAAGCTTTGGAGATTGCACAGGAAGAGCACCCTTGTGGTCAGGGGAGGGATTCCTGAGGAATGAGGAGAAATTCTCCAAGTGAAATCAAAAGGAGAAGGAGGGAGAGCCTGCTGAGAAGATAAAACATCTTATACAATGGAGTCAAGGTACCGGAAGTGTTGGTTCATCTCATGGAAGGCGAATGTTTACTATGGCTGGTGAGGATAGCTTGTGGTAAGAGCAGATGGGACAAGGCTGAAGAAGGTAAGGAAGGCTCTGACTGGGAAGGCTTCTGTACGTCTCACAAGAGTCTGAATTGTATCCTTAAAGAACTGACCTCAAGTCCCTGCTATGTCCATGGAACAGATTGGGGGGACTAACAGACTTCGCCTCATGACAAGTTCCCAATTTGGGGCCTTCGCACTTCTTATTACCTCTTTCTGAACATGCTTTGTTAAAACCATTCCTTGAGGTCATTTGAGTTTCTGTTTAAACTTCACATCCTCGGAAGGCCTGCTAGAATCACCGTGTTTATTTATTTTTTTTCTTCGAATCACTCTGTTTAAAATACTGTATTATCTCTTCTTCACTCCCTATTTCTCTTCCCTGCTCTCATGTCAACAAGCCCAAATTACAATCTGCAGACACATTATACATTTGTTTATGAACCTGTTTGAAGTCTACCTCCTTCAATAGAGTCGTAGGCCACAGGAGACTAGAGGACTTCATCTATCTCGTTCCACAGATAGAATCCCCCTTGTTGAAACAGGCATGGCGTATAGCAAGTGTTCAGCTAATATTTGTTGAATGAATAAGTGAATGAATAAATCATCAAGTATTAACTCCTTCAACTTCCTGCCCAAATAGCCATATATATTCCATTCCTACCATCTTTCCTTCAATCATTATAAAGAAGTTCTTATCTAAAGATAAATCCCTATGCTTTTAAGAAAAAGTTAGCTTGTTCCCTTTCCTGCCCTGCCACACTACTTTACTATTTTGGAATACTTGTTTTTCCCCCCCTCTCATCACTACCAAAAACCCCTGAGTTTTGCTGATATATTTTAGTTCAAGAAGATTTATTACAATATCCTTGCAAATAGTAAAAACCTCTATGAAGGGTAATTTGCATATTTATTCATTGTCTAAGTATTTATTAATTGATCTGCCAGTCCAAGTTCTAGAATTGTATTATACCCATATACTTGGACTACAAACCTGCCACGTACAAAATTATTAATGGCAACATTGTTTGTAATAGCAAAAGATTACAAAACTACCCAACTATCCATCAATATGGAACAGGTTAAGTCAACTCTAGGAAGTCCACAAAATGGAATACTTACAGCTATAAAGAAAGAAGGGGGGAAAAGTCCATTCTTTATGTACTAATATGGAATTTTCCCCCCAATATGTTGCTAAGTGAAAACAACAGGTATGTATATATTTAGAATATTAGTGTAAGAGAGGACATTTTATATTCATAATTATTTAAATTTACATTTAAAAATCACTGAGAAGATAAAAGATGGAGGGGACGGGGAGAAGCAGGGTGAATATATACACAGGAGCAAGTGAGACTTCTCAATGTAGATCTTTATACAACCTTTTTGGTTTTTAGCTATGGGGAATGTATTACTATTTGAAAATAATAATCTTTAGATGTTGAAAATTCTAATTTCCCTTACAACATGTTCTCTCTGTTTCAAGATCTTCATCTAGCACTCCACTTTGATCTATATAGACAAAAAACGTAGATATTAGATAAAATGAGAGAAACCATTGCTCATCACTGTTGGCTCATCTCTTTATCTCCCCAATATCTGTGCTCAAGGTTTATTTTGTTCAAGTTCTGTCTTGAGTATTTTCCTTAGCTGGGACAACTGGGTGATGTATTCTCCGAATTCTTTCTCAGTCTTAAAGATGAATAATCTCTTGGCTCGTAATAGGATTTTTGGACTTTGGTCCCTTTGTCTTGATAGTCTGTAGATGTGGGTTTTACCATTTTCCAGCTTCTGTTGTATAAGTGAAATCTAATACCAGTGATATATATTTGCCTTTGTTTTTTCTGTTTGGAAACTTGTAATATTTTCCCCTTCTCCTTCAAATTCAGAAATATTATTAGGATATGCCTATGCATACATCTTTATCAATTTTTCCAGGATTTAGTGGGCCTTTTCAATAGATAGTCTTGGATCTTTCTTAATTTCAGTGTAATCTTTTTCCATTATTTGTGTTATTATTGTCTATCTGTTCCTTTTTTATTCCTTCCAAAAATTCTCTCACCTCTAGACCTGGATTATCCTCAAAGATTTATCTTTGCCCCAGTGATTTTTACTCATCTTTCCTAGATAGTCTGAGAAGTTTCTTCCTCTTCATCTTCTCTGCCATTTATTTGCATTTAAACAGTAGTTATTCTGTCCTTCAATTTATTCCATTTTTCATCGCTATTTGTGGTATTTAGTCCCAGAAAGTATTTTTATGTGGCACTTGAAACCCTAAGCTAATAAATATTAGTGGTCTTTTTTTCTTGCTAATATCTCAGTGCCCAATAACAGGAACCACATAAGAGGTGTTCACTGGATCATTGTTAAAGAAGTTGATTGATTAGGTTCTGCTGTTCTTGTTCAGTTGTTGTCTTCTCCATCAGCAACTCCGGTGTATGTTCTGATTCTAATGATCTTATGCCCTCAGGATGCTGGGCTGGCTTAGATGTATTTTCAAGGGAGTGCTCAGGTCTGGTTTGAGGAACACCTCAGAATGTAGTGATATCGGAGTGACAGAAGGCCAAGAGGTCTCTCCACCTCTGGGCTGTCATTCCCACCTCACCTCAGAACCAGAAAGAGGTCTCCTGGCTTTGGTCTCCTTCAACTTGTTCACCTCAGATGCAGGGAGAATAGAGCCTTCCCATTGGGCTTCTCTCCAGGAGACCAGCCCCTCTCTCAAGGTTGACAGAAACTTTCCCTATGGGGTTCCCAGAGCTCTGCAAGCCAAGCTCTCTCCAGGAGCCCCCACCTTCTAGTCCTCCACCTACATGTCTATGTGGCCAAATGCCTTGTTCTCACATGACCCACGAGAGGAAAGACATGCCAGGTTTCCTCAGTAGGGTTCTTCAAAGCTTGGGCTTCGAGTGGAGTCCATCTGTCCGGCATCCCCAACACCCTTAACAGACAGGTGGACAGGAAATGGAAGTTAGTGGGAGCTGAGGGGTAAGGAACAAAGCTCAGGTTATAGTCTCCTTTGTCCTTTATCTTATCACTTTTTGTGTGATTTAGTTTTAGCCGATATATTTGGATTGCTTTCTGACATCTTACTTTATAGTTGGTTTTCCATTCTTTTATCTTTGCATCTGTTTTCCTTTCTTGCTTTTTGTAGGAACCGATGGATTATTCTTTAATCCTCTTTTCCTTCCTCTGGTGGGTTGGAAGCTTTAGGTTACATTTCTTTTTCTTTTACGGTAATTATGCTTTAAACTTTATCATTTGTGTGGAACTATACATTTTTCTGTCAAATTCCAAAATTATTCTGCATATTGATTCTCCTACCAAACAAGGATCTTAAAATGGGTTGGTGATTCACTGAAAGTTATCTCCATTCCTCCTTGTATTATCTGGAGTTTTGGTTCCACTCAAGTACGAAACACAAAATTTTTAACTGTTGCTTTTTATACCAACTCCATTCTTTGAACAAATATTTAGTAAGTGCCTACCTTGTGCCAGGCTCCATGCTAGACACAGATCCCAGAGTGGAGATCACGGACCAGGTGCCTGCCTCTGTTCGAGCTGAGAGCTCACATTCTAGCTCTGTCACTGTTTCTGGCATCCCGCTCCTTCATGGGGATCTCTGGGTGGTAAGCTCTCCTAATGTCTTATCTGTGCAAATTTCTTTTCTTCACCCTCATTCTTGAATGATAGAGTTGAGCTAGGTTTGGGGTTCTATTTTGACAGGTGCTTCCCCCTGTTCTTTCTAATGTCCATCAATTTTGACTCTCTGGCCTCCCTGGTTCTCTGCTTCACATTTCCTCCAATTAGTATGGCAAGAAGTTGATCCCATTTGCGTCCTAAGACATAAGTGCTCCTTCTTTCTAGATGGTGTGAGTGAGCATTTGTGTGCCCACCTGGGTGTGTGCCAATGGGACTGTATGAGGATGGACGGGGGAAGGGACATGGCAAAAGGCTAGGAAAAATCATACTTTTGTTGTGGTTTACGAATTGAAGCATGCTTATGTGTTGATGGGAATGACCTAGTTGAATCACAAAACTTGACTTTGTAATAGAGAGGAAAGAAAACAAACTGATGGAACAATCCTCCCCCCTCCCCCAAAGGCCAGAAGCAGAGCTATGGCTATCCTTTCTCCGTAGGCACAGACCCACATGGGAGTAGGTGGACTGGGGAGAGCAGTGTTAGCCAAATTTCAGCCTCTACTCTCTTTCCAGCTGGATGCCATCGTGCAGAATACACCTCAACAACCACAACAATCCGGACGGAACATACAAAGAAGGGGTGGGGGCGGCCTCTGAACAAGGAGAGGCACTTCTTCCTTTGAAACAGAAGGGGAGATCATTGCTTAATGTTCGCTGGAAACATGTTTAAGTTCAAACTGTAAATCAGATCATAGTAACAGGAATGATCTATGTTGTGGATTCTTGTCTTGCACCTCATCTCTTAGGTCATCGAGGAAACACCTATCTTCTAACCAACCCTTAGGAATTTAAAGCTTCTTACCCTTTCGAAACCACAAAAGTCTGCCCTTGTAAACTACAAGAAAAAAAAAAAACACTTTAATTTTGGCTTGCATATCAGAAGTCATAACAAAACATAGCAATTTGAATTATACTAAAGGAAATGAGGCTTTTTGTATCCCAGCAGTTCGAAGCATCACACACTAAAACCAGCCTCTAACATAGTTTATATAATATTCTGGGGATTTTATCTTTGGTCTTTGCTTTGTTTCACTATTTTATTAATTTATTTGTACTTGAACTAAATTTCAGAAAGGATCTGAGATTTTTTAAAAAATCATGTAATGAAAGGCACCTGGGTGGCTCAGTCAGTTGAGCGTCCGACTCTTGGTTTCAGCTCAGGTCATGATCTCAGGGTCGTGGGATCAAGCCCTTGTCAGGCTCTGTGCTCAGCGGGGAGTCTGTTTGAGATTCTCTCTCTCCCTCTCCCTCTACCCCTTCCCCTTCTCTTTCTAAAATAAATAAATAAATCTTTAAAAAAAAAAAAAGAACTTTGTGGTATGCATATTATATATCCTCACCAAAATGTATATTCCCCTTCTCTCAATTCCAAAACTAACTTTTTAATTTATGTTAATTTGTAATACTATATTTAGCTTTATAAGTTACCACAAGGTATTTTGGGAACATATGTAACTATAAAATAGATAATCTTTTACATGTACATATTTAAAACTTACTATAAATTTGTATAGCAATAAAACTAGCACCATTTCAAAGGATATATTCAACACTAGAAGGCAAGGGAAAAAATCACTTCCATTTTTTAAATGGAAAAAGCATTTAAATTCTAAGATATACCACACACAGCTCAAGTATCAAGAATCTCCACTTTATGTTACAGAAGATATTTAACAGCAATTCACGTACCATTAAGACAGAGGATGACGGATAACGGAGATCTCCACTTACAAAGAGACCCAGAGAGGTGAGGATAACTAAAAAGTGATTTGTTAAAACCATATCCACCACTGAAAGCTCTGTGTGTTCTAAGGGAAGAAATCATACCAGGGGTTAAAAAGTAAGGAAAAGGTGAGATCCCCAGCAAAGCAAAGACATTTCATCAATACTGATCAAGTGCTGATATATACGGGATACTGAAGAAGGCACAGTTAGAGGAATTACCTTCTCCAACTTGGGAATAGATCGTATCTGTCAGGTTATACCACATGGTATCATTGTAATCCCAAAATCCAGAAAAGCTGAGGCCTATGTAAATACCTAACATGAGAAAAAAGGAAGGTTAAGTCTAGATAACTTTACAAAGCGAGTAACCCACTCCTAAGTTGCTCAGTCTTCTGGGGCCAGACCGCTCATCTGCCCCACCTCAACTCCCCTCCCCTCAGATGGGATCTCACTTCCCAAGCAATGGAAAGATCAAGTGACTCCAGGTTAACGTAGGAGTTTAGCCAACCAACTGATTTAAATTTTAAGGATTTTGTTTTATATCGAAGGGGATCCGAATATGCCACCCCAAAATATGCCACTCTGGCTTAAGGATTACTTTGAGCTGAAGGCAATTGAGAATCAACAGACTCAGGAAGAGTTCTCTGCCCTCTCCTTACCTACCTAAAAGCAGAGCATAATTTTCCCTTTGGGAAATGTGCCTCCCCACCCCTGTACCAGGAAGAAAAGAGCACCAGAGATGGGAGGGGAGTCAGCGCTGAGACAAGTTTGCATAAACAGACTTTACTAGAATAGCTCTTCTCTTTCATTAGTCCCCCCACATATTTCCTAGTCACTTCCCCATAATTTATCATCCCATGAAGCCCAAACTTATTTCTTTTCTTAAATGGTATCTATGCCCCCAAGTTTAACCCAAGTTTCACTTCTATTCAGTTAACTCCTGTGAATGTAAATATTAATAAAAATTGTATGCCTTTTTTCTTGCTAATCGGCCTTTGTTAATTCACAGACCTCATTCACTGAACATAAGAGAGTAGAGGAAGAGTTTTTTTCTTTTCTGACGGTATTTTTGTAAGCATAAATACATTCCTATTTCAGAAATACAATCTTAGTCAATACTTTAAAAACTTCAAGAAAAAAATTAAAATTCCAAGAGGAAGAACCTATGTTTGATTTACTTTAATATTTGTGATTTAAAAAACAGAAAAAAATATTTGCTAATGCCTCCTGAGAGCCTAGTAAAAGAAAAAGATGGAACACACTGCATATACCTTGATCTTGCCTTTCTTTGGCCATGGCTAGGAATGTTGAGAATCTTTCATTTTAAATACAGAATATTAACCTGAAGTCATAGGCATAAGTATTGAGGGCAGTGGGGGAACCTACAAACGGTTGATAATCTAATGCATATACTCTGTTTCAAAAAGATGAATGTAGAATGTAATGTATGGGGATTAACATAAGAATAAAAAAAAATTAAAAAAAAAAGATGAATGTAGGACCACTCATTTCTTTTTTTTTTAAGATTTTATTTATTTTTTTGACAGAGAGACACAGCAAGAGCAGGAACACAAGCAGGGGGAGTGGGAGAGGGAGAAGCAGGCTTCCCGCAGAGCGGGGAGCCCGATGTGGGACTCGATCCCAGGACCCTGGGATCATGACCTGAGCCGAAGGCAGCCGCTTAACCGACTGAGCCACCCAGGCGCCCAGGACCACTCATTTCATGAAGTGTGTATTTTCACTCTCAGCTGTTTTCCATGTAGGGCAAGATGTAGCAGGAAGTGTTGTTATCATTCACTTTTTCCAGGAAGAGGAAAGTTAATGACAAGCATTGTCTTTCTAAGCACTAAGTCTGTTCCACAGATAACACTATCCTATATTCTAAGTAGGGATGACTACCAGTGTCCCGTGTGATATCACATGACCAGACCCCTGCAAAGTTTAGAAATATTTAATTGAGAAGTAAGCAGTGCAATAAATGCCTTATTCTGGTTAATACTTTTAGACTCAAATTAAGTTCCAAGCCACTCTGTATAACAATTGACCACAACTGCACCCAGGCTTACAGAAGCTGATGTAGACCATTGTGAAGAGTTTGGATTTTATTCTAATGGCCAAAGGGAAGTCACTGGGTGTTTGATGCAGGGAAGTGATTTGGTTTATATTTAAGAAGATCACCCTGGTGGCTGTATGGAAGATGGGTTGTACTGTGGCAAGAACAGAAATAGGGAGACCATTTAAGCTGGAGCGGTGGGAGGTGGGAGGAATGGGGTGGCTGGGTGATGGACACCGGGGGGGGGGGCGGTATGTGCTATGGTGAGCGCTGTGAATTGCGTAAGACTGATGAATCACAGACCTGTACCCCTGAAACAAATATTATATGTAAAAAAAAAAAAAAAAGAAAAAGAAGATAGTAGGAGGGGAAAAATGAAGGGGGGGGAATCAGAAGGGGAGACGAACCATGAGAGACGAACCATGAGAGACTCTGAGAAACAAACTGAGGGTTCTAGAGAGGAGGGGAGGTGGGGGGATGGGTTAGCCTGGTGATGGCTATTAAAGAGGGCACATATTGAAGGGAGCACTGGGTGTTATACACAAACAATGAATCATGGAACACTACATCAAAAACTAATGATGACATAATAAAATAAAATTAAAAAAAGAAGTTATGAATTAGTCTCATGGAAAACCAATGTTGATTTAAGATTTCAGTAGAGGGGAGAAGTGGTCACGCTCGGGATACACACTGGGTACAGCACCGTCCTGGAATGTTGTGAGAGTAAGAGTGGTCAGGAATGGGTTTTAGATTTTAGTTTTGAGTAACTGGATATGAACTGGGATGAGGAATACTGGAGAGGAACAGATTTCAGAGGAAGATGAATCAAGAGTTCTGGATCAGACTTACTGTATTTGAGATGCTCATTAAGCATCTCAGTAAAATAGACAACTGAATAGAGGCGTTTGGTCTCCAAGGAGCAGTCAGCACCAGCAATAGAGATTTAGGAATCACAGGCCTGGAGACGGCATTTCTACCCAAGGACTAGGTTAAGTTTCTCAGAGAGAGAAGTGGTTCCCTAAGGAAGGAGAGCCTAGGACAAAGTCCTGAGTTCAACAACACTTGAGGGATCACACCAACGAGAAGCCCATCTAGAAAACCAAGGAATGACTGGTGTGGTAGGATAAAACCAAAGGTGGTATGGAGCAAGCCAAGAGAATAAAGTATTTTGAGGAGAGAGTAGTGAATTGTATCAACTGCTGCTGGGAAAGAAAGTAGAATGAGGATAAAGAATTGGCTGCTGGGGGTGCTTGGGGGTCTCAGTCTGTTAAGCCTCAGACTCTTGATTTTGGCTCATGTCATGATCTCAGGGTGGTGAGATGGATCCCTGTGGGCAGGTTCCGCTCAGTGAGGAGTCGACTTCCTCCTCCTCCTTCTTTCTCTGCCCCTCCCCCAGCTCGTGCATGAGCTCTCTCTCTCTCTCTCTAAAATAAATAAATAAATAAATCTTAAAAAAAAAAAAAGAATTGGCTGCTGGAACTGACCATATGGAGATCATGGGTGATCTTGGGAAGAAACGTTTCAGAAGAGCGACAAGAACCAAACACTGGTCTGTAGTGGAATGAAGACAGAGTGGGAAGGTGGAAAATGTAGCACCATCTACAAAAAGTTCTTTGTGTAAATTTTGCTTTGAAGGAGAACAGAAAAATGCTTAGGATGGGAGATATTAGGGTTTGTTCATATGCTAATGAACCCAATCCAGTGAGGAGGGAGAGCAGGTGATGCAGAAGGAAAGGTGACATTTATAGCAGAGATGCAGGCACGAGGTGCCTTGGATGGTTGCAGGGAGTGGGATCCAGAAGAACAAGGGTTGGGGGTGGCTCTGACAGATGCAGACACTTCTCATGATGCAATAGGCGAGAAGGCAAAGTGTGCAAGTATGAATGCAAGTAGACTGGCAGGTTTGCAGGTGTAACAATGAAGGAGTTCCTTGTGATCCATCATGGTTCTCTACATGAACTATGAGATAAAGTCATAGCTGAGAGCGGAAAGGGGAAGAAGGCAATGCAGAGGGTTGGAGGAGTGGGAAGAGGTCTGAGATAGGTCATTTTGCAGTTGGAAAACAAACTTACCAGCAAAAAGAGACAGGATTTCTGGGTGGTGATGAGTGCCCACTTGAGATATGTGATTATGAACTGACAGTGAGACCAGTCAGTGGGATGTGAAAGTGAGACTGGTGTGCAGTGTTTTCTCTGGCAACATTTGGCCCTTCCAGTGCAGGAGTAGAGGTGGTTTTACCCAGAGTTGGGTCTGCACGGGGACGCAAGATAGAGCAGAACAGGGGAGTTACCGAAGTATCGGTAAGGGTGGGCTATGCAACCTATATGGGGGGTAGAGAGAAAATTAAGGGTGTTGAGAAGTGGAGAAAGTCTCAGTGAAATCAAAGCAGTGCTGGAGTAAGAGCACTAGGAGAGACTGACTGAATGGGGAGGTCGTGGACAGTGTGAGATGCTCATGGCAGAGATTCTGCAGACCTCTCCATTTGAGAGCCTGCTTTTGCTGAACTGGTTTAGTTGGAAATTGTGTCTCATCCCCCTCTGTGTCAGCCAGATGGAAACTCAGCTCCTTTTCTAACTTTGTTTCGTAGATGCCAGGCTAGGACCCCCTCCTTCTCTCTCTCCAAACCTGCCTGCCTGCCCTGAGCCACAGGAGAGGAGACTTCCTCAACGCTCTTGTTCCAACCTGCCACGCAGCGGAGAGTCACGGGAGAGAAGGGGCAGCCTCCGCTCCTTGGGATCTCACTCAACCTCTTGAGAAAAGAAATAGCTTTAGCAACTCCGCCTGCCC
>NW_023270825.1:12001448-12036906 GCF_011800145.1 Mirounga leonina | reverse complement strand
GGGCAGGCGGAGTTGCTAAAGCTATTTCTTTTCTCAAGAGGTTGAGTGAGATCCCAAGGAGCGGAGGCTGCCCCTTCTCTCCCGTGACTCTCCGCTGCGTGGCAGGTTGGAACAAGAGCGTTGAGGAAGTCTCCTCTCCTGTGGCTCAGGGCAGGCAGGCAGGTTTGGAGAGAGAGAAGGAGGGGGTCCTAGCCTGGCATCTACGAAACAAAGTTAGAAAAGGAGCTGAGTTTCCATCTGGCTGACACAGAGGGGGATGAGACACAATTTCCAACTAAACCAGTTCAGCAAAAGCAGGCTCTCAAAACTAGAGAACACAAAACAACTGAGCCATTAGGAATTCAAAGACATTTGGGGCAAGGCCATTTGTTTATCCCTATACCAAAGCATACTGTCTGAATCTGTTATTTTAGAAGTCATGGGAGGGCAAGTTTTTGTTCTTCTTTAAAATTATGCTATTCGCATTGTTTCAGTCTCCCATATGAATTTGGGGATTGGCTTGTCAATTTCCAGACACACCAAAAAATACTGCTGTAGTTTTTCTTGGAATTGTATTGAACTGACTGATAAATCTGGAGAGAATTAACATCTTCACAATAGTAGAAGTTCCCGTTCATGCACATAAATATCTTATTTTAGTATTTTTATGACTTTCGTTCAAGTTTTATAATTTCTGTCCAACAGGCCTTACAACTTTCTTTGTTTATTCCTAGGTACCTTTTGGGGTTTGTTACTTTCTGAGTAGGATCTTTAAAAATTATAATCTTTAGTTTTGGTGGAGTGGTTTTTAGATGTTATTTCATTCCTCAATTCTATAGCACTCCATATTTGTTCTGATAGCTTGGCTACTGGTTCTTTCAGATTTTTGGATGCACATATTATCTGTGGGTAATGAAATTTTGTTTATCTTTTAGTTCTTTTATTTTCCTTTTCATTCATTGGGTTAGGGACTTGAAGGTCACCAATGACCTAGGAAAAGCAACTACAATAATACATTAGTAGTTGAAATGCGTAAAGATGCTATTAAATACTACGGTAGTAATCTAAAAACACATACATAATAAATAAAATAATGTCGTGGTGCCTTAGAACATGATACTTATTTACACATAGCAGGAATATGTCATGGTGCCTTAGAACATGATACTTATTTACACATGGCAGGAATAGCAGATGGATTAGAAATGCAGTGAATAATCTTGGAGAGGAAATAGCATATTAAGAGGTGGCAGGGGATACGTGAAATTAGGAGAGACACTACAGTCACTATGAACATGGCCAAAAGTCGCACCTGCAGGTAGACAAGGGGAAGTGACAAAGAGTAAAGTCACAGGTATTTTTAGGAAACGGTTTCACTCCCTTATGTTTATGCATCTAACTTGCTCTGCCAGTGAAAACTCACTGTTACAAAATACAAAACTCCACCTGCAGCTTTCAGTAAAGCCGGTGAACTTACCATTATATGTTGCATTCAAAATGAAGCCAAGTAATGCTACATCATTAGCGCATGGACACTTTGCCACTTTGAGATCCACCACATGTGGATAGACTTGGGTGATATCATTTTTTGTCATTATAGTCCCAAGATCCCACTGAAGAATAGGTTCTGTAGAAATCAAATTTAGGTGTTTCAATTGTGGCAGCCCTTGAAAAGGGAACGTTGTTGCTTTCCTTTCAGAGTTTTTTGTTTTGTTTTCCCAAGTTTTTATTTATATTCCAGTTAGTTTAACCTACAGTGTAATCTTAGTTTCAGGTGTCGAATTTAGTGACTTAACGCTTCCATACAACACCCAGTGCTCATCACAACAAGCGCCCTCCTTTAAGGGTTTTAAAAGTATTATATAAAGGGTCTATGCCATTATCCCCCCAAATGGGTATATTACCTCACCCCTCATCAGTTAAGAAATAGGTTGATTCTTATTTTCCAGAGTAGAAGGAATGAGGTCTAACTGCCCTTGATGGGGGCTCGGTATGGTCACTACTGCAGAAAAGCATGTGGGAAGGGAGACGCTGCTTTGACCATCTTTGGAAAGTACAAGCGGTCACAGGACCTATCCCTAGAAATAGAATTGTGGGATCACAGGATATTTATAATTCAGAGAACAACTTCTGCTTGTTTCAAAAGCCCACGCCACACATTCACTTTTCCTCCCAATTCCATGAGGGAAAATCAGTCAGCGGGGGACACATTTTACCCTTAAACTCGGCAATCTATTCTTGGATATGCGTGCCAAGGGTTGGAGCTGGATGAAGTTAAATTTTAATGATAAGAAAATGGGACGATTTTTTTTTTCTTCTGAAAAAAGTGAGGAAAGGGAGTACAAAAAGCAAGCCAGGGCAATTTGACAAAATACTGCTGTCTGAATTTCAAAAATAGTCAAAGTACTTTTAAAAAGAAATATATAATAATCAGTTCTTTAGCTGTTTATATTTCTACAATGTAAATCTTCACCATCTCCCCCAAATCTGCTACAAAACCCTAAAACTTGACGTAATATATTTTTCACTTTGTGGAAAGCAAGAAATGGAGCTAAGTTTCCATCTGGGTTGACACAGTGTAACTTAGAACAGAAAGAGATACAATTTATAACCAAACTAATTCACTCTGAAATTCAAAGAAATTTGGGGTATGGCAGCTGACCCCCCAGGGCGTAGCATGTCTATGCAGGCAATTAATAACCAGATCTTAGAGGACAGGGAGATTGGACCTTATATCCAGGGTATGATCGTATTGAATTGAAAACACCTTTTTAATTATGTACAAGCTCCTTCAAGTCAGGTACTGTATTTTAAATGCTTTAGAATGAGGGAGTGATTAAAAGTCTGGACTATTACTGAGAAGCCAAGAAGGAGACAGAAAAGTGACCCATATGAAAGGGGACGAGTGCCTGTGATTAGGAAAAGTTGTAGTGGAGTGGTCTAGGGCATGGATCGGAGATTAGGAAGTAGGGTGATATTTTTAAACATCTTTTGAGTTAGTAGTGAATAGAGTTCCTACTATAACCCTAACTTTAACCCTTAATTGCCACTTCTCAATGCTTTCTCCCCAATGTCTCCAGGATTTCAGGAAATGAAACCATCATCCACTTGATTGCTCAGTAAGAAATCTAGGATTCATCCTGATACCTCTGTCTCCTTCACCCCCAGTCCGCCAGGAAGCCCTACCAGCTCTACTTCCAAAACGTATTCTGAAGACTCTTCCTCCTCACCATCTCCACCACTAATCCCCCAGCCCACATCCTCTGGGCCACCTCCCGAGTGGGCTAGGGCAACAACTGCTAACCGATCTCCCCTCCCCCCCATTCTTGCCATCCTTCTCCAGGGGTCCATTCTCTGCACAGCGCCCGAAATGATCCATTTAGGAAGCATAAATCGGAATTTGCCTCTCCTGCTTAAAACACTAGAACAGCTTTTCATTATAATTAAAATAAACCCCGCACTTCTTGCCATGCTCCCTGCCAGCTTCTCCAAACTTATTCCAAGCCACTCTGTCATTTACTATGCTTCCACATCACTGGCCTCCTTGCAGTTGCTCAAACAGATGAATCTCATTTCTGCACCTGGAACCTTTAACAACAACTAACTTGAGAAGCTCTTTGCTACCACAGTACCTCCATTCATTCTAAATAAGTGTACACTAAAATTTTAATGCAGTATATGATATTCTGGGTACATTTCAATGTGTAAATGACTCACACTTCAAATTTTTTTTGAAAACTGAAATAATTATAAATTGTTATTTTAGTCCTTAAACGTAGCTAGCACAAAACTTCAAAATATCAGTCTCAAAAAGCTTGCAATTGGGCGCCTGGGTGGCTCAGATGGTTAAGCGTCTGCCTTCGGCTCAGGTCATGATCCCAGGGTCCTGGGATCGAGTCCCCGCATCGGGCTCTCTGCTCCTTGGGAGCCTGCTTCTCCTCTGCCTCTCTCTCTCTCTCTCTCTCATGAATAAATAAATAAAATCTTAAAAAAAAAAACTTGCTATTGAATAAATGACTTTTTTTAAAAATTTGGACACTATGACAAAACAAGAAAGCACAATATTTTGTCATTTTTGTTGCAGATATTTTAATTTTGGTTAAAGAAATAAAACAATATAGATATGACTGAAATTATCTCTGTCCCCTTCATGGCCCCATTCCCAAATCCTCCCCAAATGCAACCATTATCATGAAATTGCTGCATCTACTTCTAATCCACATTTTTATATTTTTACTACAATATATATGTACCCATGAAGAGTATATAGCATTGCTTTATGTGTTTTCTGAATTTTAAGAAAATGTTCTCCTATTGTATTCTGAAACTTGATTTTTCTTTCAATGCTTTGATTTCTGTTCCTGATAATATATGTGGGTCTATTTCCTTTGTTTTATCAGGTACGCTACAGGTATTTGTCTTTTCCCCTACTGATGGACATTTATGTTATTTCTCATTTCTCCTATTACAAATAATACTGCATTAAATAGATTGTCAGTTGTCTCTTGGCACACGTGCAACCTTTTCTCTAGGGCAGTTAATCCCCTGCACATCAGAATCACCTGTGGGGATTTTTTTTCCTTTTTAATTACAGATGCCCAGCTCCGCTTGTAGAGGTCTGATTTTAATTGGCACATGGTTGGGTGGAGACATCATTACTCTTCTTAAAGCTACCCAGGAAATTCTTTCCATAAAATGTAATATTTCTTGATTTTTACTCTGCATTCTACATAGCACCAAATCAAAGTGGGAGTAAAAGAATAAAAGGAAAAAGGACCTGAAACTTATATTACATCATATGTTAACTAACTGAAATTTAAATAAAAACCTTTTTTTAAAAAAAGGAAGGTGAGGAAAGTAAAGATAAATACAAGGTCTGGGAGGACTTTAAAAAAATTTTATATTATATTGCTACAGATGATCCAAAAATCAGACTATAAATCAGACAATTAGAAAAGAGAAGCCTAGACAACTATATCACTCAGTGTTCATAACCTTAAAACAACCAATTTTTCGTGGAAAAAATGTAAATGTTCTAATAAAGAATGAGCAAGAATTTTTGCTGATGGTCATCATAAAGAAGACTGTAATGCAATGAAGAGTATCTTTTATAACATGTTTCTAGAAGATGCAAAAACTAACTTTATAAAGCCATTGTTTATCATGACCCCAATATGGGTATAGAAAAAGATTTATTTTCATATTTCTGTAGCACTCTTTGCAGATCTCCGTTAACAATTAACCATGTGTATTTAATTCTTTGTCATTTCTGGAAGATAATGTTCATCTCACTCTCTCTTTAGGACTTAGCACAGAGTCTGGCATATAGTAGGTTACAATGTTTGTTGAAAGAATATTATGGATTCCATTTTACTTTTATCTGTTGGCATTTACCTCGAACATTATCCAGTAGTGTTCCTTCAGTAGTATAAATATTTAATCCATGCTGTAAAGTGATCCTTACTAACCATTCTTCTACAGCTGCAATATCTGAAAACAAAAGGCAAATCAGCCATTTTTTTGTATGCCAAGTTGGTGAAATTTAAGGCTATATAAACACGACCAACAACATTACTGTTCATTTCCCAATCAATTTGACTGCATTTATATTTGTTTCCCATGTTTTTTTCCTACAGACCTTTTGATGGTAAAATAAATATAAGAATTATGAAGTGATCTTACTACCACAGCATAAATCCAGATAATATTTAATTTATTTATGTATTTATTTTTGTAGGTAGCCTCCATGCCCAGTGTGGAGCCCAATGTGGGGCTTGAACTCATGACCCTGAGATCAAAACCTGAGCTGAGATCAAGAGTTGGGCACTTAACCACCTGAGCCACCCAGGCACCCCTGGATAATATTTTAGATCATAATTTTTCTCCAAGAGCTGCTGTGGCTTAAAAAGCAAGTGATGACACTTCATATGCAATGGTATACTACTACTTTAAAGTAGACCATGATTAATTAAAATATATAGTGTAACTCATAGGGCCAACGCTAAAAAAAAATTTAAGGTATAATTAATAAGCCAATAGTAGAGATAAAATGGAATAAAACATAATTAATATTAAGAGAAAGAAAGATAGTGAAAGAGATGGAATAGAAAATAGCCTGATGACAGATTTCAATGCAACCATATCAACAATCACATTAAATGTAAGTGGTCTAAAAATACCAATTAAAAGATTTCCATATTAGATGTAAAAATCAAGATTGAACTATATGCTATCTATAAGAAACCCACCTTAAATATTTATAAAGGCACTGGTGAGTTAAAAGTAAAAGAATGGGTGGGGCCTGGAGAACCCATGCGTGGTGAACTCAGCCTGGGAGCTCTTATGACATGGGCCAAGGCTGAGGCTGAAATCAGGGCACACTCATGAAAAACATGCCTGACCCAAATGCCTTGGCTGCACAGGCCTTCATGTATACCCAGGCATCTAGTTGAGTCTGTGCACCAATCCAGGGAGGATATGCCTCTTCCAGTGGTTCCAAAGCAGCTGGTACCTGGGTAGATCAAGTGCTATTTGTGTTTTTTGCTGTCACTATTTTCCATCAAGCAATTCCTGGACTTTGGGAAAGATAATGGTGTGAGAAAACATCATATAGGTTTCTATAAAAGGAGCTTCCCATGTGATGGCTAACCCAAGAAAAGAAGTCAATCTTCTGATATATGACTTAACTGGCCTTCAGTGGGACGGGTTCAAAGTTGGTATGCACATAACTATCTTTGACTTTTAAAATATGAAGAGCCCTGAGGATCCACAGGTCTTGGATAACTCTCTGTAAGTTCTGACTGAAGTCAGAAATGGTGTGGTTCCTATGATGGTACATGGAGTGATCGAATACAAGGAAAAGCATGGATTTAACTCTTTATTAACAGTAACATCCAATTTTCTGGATTGGCTTTGTATCAATTGCATCTCTTTCCACTTGTGTATTAGCCAGCACACACTGCTGTTTGGTGGTAATACTAAGCCTGCTCATCCTGAACACACAGGAAATATGAATCCCACCTGCAATGTGGCTAATAGAGTGAAGGATGTATAGGAAGCAGCCAAAAAGCTGTGCAAAACAGGGCTAGCTGGTCGTTGGAAGAGTTCAAGAGCTGGGAGAGGAAGAATTCAATGGCAAAGCTCCAAACAAACCTTGTCAGGTAGTGGATGTGCCCTTACACCTGCTTCAGGTGCTGTGCAAGAACTCAGAAGTTCTAACAGAACTACATGAAGAGTTCTAGGAAACAGGGATGTCTGGCTATGAAGACCCTAGGTGCTTTGGGTGAAGAAGACTTGCCCATTAGATAAGCAACCAAGGCAATGGTATCCCAGGCTGAAAAAGAGCACCATAGTACTCCAGTGCTTGGATGTTTATTTTGGCTCAGACCAGCTCGTTGTTCTCCATGGAGTCCCTCCTACAGCTATAGCTCCTCCATGAAACCAGTGACGGAGTCATTTTTCATCGGATCTTGCCGCCGTGTGATTAGTGCCCGACATCAAAGAGCACAGAGCCCCCTTACAGCTCTTGTGACCTCACACCTCCCCCCTCGTTGTTACAGAGTTGAGTGTCCACAATCTTTACAGCACTGTGAACTTCTTCCCCATTGCTGACAGCGCAGATACCTCCCGCTGCTCTTTGTGGCCCCTGGCCATGCTTGTCTCAAACCTTATCAGTTAGCGCCAGCGGCATCTGGAAGTTAAAGACATCAGCTGAGTCTGCCTTGATAATTCGGTCCCAGGGTCCTCCCCTCCCTACAGGCATCCCTCCTCTACTCTTGGATTTAAAGTTCTGCCTTCCTCCATCTGATTATATTCTCAGTGGGAGGCATCAGTACTTTGTGTCAGACCTTATTTACTGATGCATGGGTTTTATTTCAAAATTCATTTGTGTGCTTCCACTCTGTGGACTAACGTGCTCCGAAGGTTGTCTTGGGAAAACAAGGCAAGAGGGTGAAAAAACACACGTCACGCAAACACTAATTCACAGACAGCTGTAGTGGGCTCTATCAATCTCTGATAAAAGTTTCAGATGAAGGTAGTATCAGGAATAAAGAGGGGCCAGTGCATATGATAAAGGGATCGATTCACTAAAAAGGTGTGACAGCTCTAAACGTGTACGTGCTTAACAAGGGGTTCAAAATACAAAAGTCAAAGGCTGATAAAACTGAAAAGAGAAATTTAAAAAATCCACAACTATAGTGGGATATTTCAACTCTCCTTGTCAGTAATTGACAAAAATCAGTAAGAATCATGAAAAGCTGAACACTATCAACCAACTGAGCTAACCAACATTTATAGAACGCTCTAGCTGAGAAGAGCAGAATAAATACTTTCTTCAGGTGCACATGGAAGATTCACCAAATAGGCCATAGGAAATATCTTAACAAATTATCATACGAAATAGGTTCTCAGAACACAGAATTAATCTAGAAAAAATCGATAACAAAGATATCTGGAAAACCCCCAAATATCTGGACATCTTACAACATCTAAATAACCACAGGTCAAAGAGAAAGTAGCATGGCGAATTAGAATGTATTTTGAATTAAAAGAAAATGAAAACACAACCAAATCAAAATTTATGAGATGCAGATAAAGCAGTGCTAGAGAGAAATATATAGCAGTAAAATATTTATAGTGGCTAAAAGAAAAAAATAACCTATCTGAAGCCAGGGTTGAAAGAGAGTAACGGCCTTACACAGAGTCAAGTAGTAAATACTTTGGGCTTTATGGGCCGTATGGTCTCTGTCACAACACTTTTAACTCTGCCATCAGAGTACAAAAACAGCTACAGGAAACACAGAAATTAATGAACATGGCTGTGTTCCAATCAAACTTTGTTTACAAAAACAGGCTGCAGGCCAAAAGTGTAGTTTGCTGAACCCTAATCTAAAGGTTCCCAATTTAAGGAACTAGGAAAAAAGCAGTAAATTAAACCAAAAGTAAGTAGAACAATGAGAGTAAAGGTCAATGAAATAAAGGACAGGAAAACAATATTCAATCAATGAAATCAAAAGATACTTCTTTGAAAGGGTCTATAAAATTGATGAACTTTTCAGACTAATAAAGAGGAAAAAATGGTACCAATAAGTCATATATTAGAGATGAAACGGGGAACATCACTGCAGACTCCCTAAGGAAAATAAGAGACTATCACAAACAGCTCTTGTGTCATAAATTCAAAACTGTAAATGAAAAGGAAAAGTTCCTTGAAGGATGCAAACTGCCAAAACACACTTAAGAAAAAAAATAGAAAACATGAGTATGCCCATATCTATTAAGGAAATGGATTTTGTGGTTAAAAGCTTTCTCACAAAGAAAACTCCAGGTCTAGATATTTTCACTGGCCTGGAGAATCCCACCAAACATTTAATGAAAGGATGGTACTATAAAATCTTTTCCATAACATAGGAGGAAGTCTTCCTCATATTTATCTATTTATGTACTTGTCTATTTCTCTTTTGGGAAATCAGCTTTACGTTCAGGGTTATTTAGTTCTAAAAGCCTCTGTACTTACTTTTCCTTCTCACCAGGTTTACCCGCAAGTCAGGATTTCAAAAACCACAACAAACACGCAGCTCGGTGCAGGGCGGGGGGTGGGGGTGGGGGTTGTTGATGGTTCCAGGCAGTGATCACCTGTATTTCATTTTGGCAATGACACCAGGACTCCCTTTCAAAGAAACTTCTGTGCAAAGTGCCGTATTTCCTAGAATGAGGCTCGTTGTTTTTCAACCTTGAAATCACCCTCTTGAAAAGCAGACCCAGAAACCCCAGCTTTCAGAAGTTAGTCACAATATCACCATCATTCTAGCAATTATACATTAATAGCTCCCGAAATTACTTTATTTTACAGAGGGCCTCAAGACAAGGCGAAATTTCTCATAGCACTCTCGTCTGCCCCTGCTGACTGTTCTGGGTCTCTCCTCCATGGGAATTTTCACCCTTAAAGTTCTGGGGATGACTCCAGCTGCACTGAGTTGCCAAGCAGAGCCCATCTGGAGGGGGGAGGGGGGATTTGGACACAGGGCCCCTTGCTGGTCTCAGGGGTGCTGTCAGACCCAGCAACAATGAACTTGTTCATTATTCATAAACACTGTCCAATAAAGAGCATGAATCAAAACTAAAAAGCCAACCTTTCTCCCCAGATTCCTGGATGAAAATGATTTTTAAAAATCTGTATAATTTGGGGCACCTGGGTGGCAGAGTTGGTTGGGCGAGGGACTCTTGATTTTGGCTCAGGTCGTGATCTCCCTCTGCCCACCCCCCCCTTGCTCACACACACGGAGCTCTCTCTCTCCCTCCCTCCCTCTAAAATAAGTAAAATCTTTTTTAAAAATCTGTATAATTTGAACCCAAAAGATGGCTATTAAAAATAAACCAAGAAATATCCAGAAACTGGTTTCTAGTGAAAGCTTGACTTCCAATACAATAAAATGATTTAGACATGTTCACAGCCCCTGATTTAAGCCTTCCTGAAACTCCTTAAGTAGACAGCATTTTTTTTTGATGTATTGTTCCATGATTCATTGTTTGCATATAACACCAAAGTGTTATTGTAATTGTAATACGTGCCCTCCTTAAAAGTAGACAGCATTTCGGGCGCCTGGCGGAAGCGACTGCCTTCGGCTCAGGTCATGATCCTGGAGTCCCTGGATCGAGTCCCGCGTCGGGCTCCCTGCTCTGCAGGGAGTCTGCTTCTCCCTCTGACCCTCCCGCCTCTCATGTGCTCTCTCTCATTCTCTCTCTCTCAAATAAATAAAATCTTTAAAAAAAAAAAAAAAAGTAGACAGCATTTCAGTTCAGAGACCAAAGTGAAAATACCTTTGAAAAGAAAAGCAATGTGGCTGGGAAACCTTGTGCATCTTGCCAAACATTCTCCACCCTGCTCACCCACCCTCCCGCACCCCCCGCCGCCCCATCATGAGCTTGGGCTTTCTGGGAAGGTCAGTGGTTTCCCAGTCAAAAACATTCTTGAAGTCATCAGGTATGGAGGGACGGAGACTCGGCATCTGGGCAGATGTGTTCCTAGTTCCACACCTGGGGCTCAAGAGCCAAACAGCTGGATCCTACAGGGCATCCTGAAGACATTCCCCAGGGTGATGAAGATTCTAAAGCATCTGAGGCTCCATAAGAACTCCTGGATGTTATCACCTGTGCTGGGCTACCTCAACTCCTCCACAAAGCACTGTATGTCCCTTTTCAACTTAAAGTTGAGCACCACCCTGGCGTTCATCAGCAGGACCAAACAGCAGAGCAAATCGTTTTATAACAGTAGCATTATCGGATCCCAAAAGGAGATAAGGACCTTAGGAGAAAACTAAACTCCAGGCTGCTAACCACAAGAACCTACTAGCCAAATGAGTCCAACAATATATAAGAAGGATAATACATCATAACCAAGAGTTGTTTATCGTAGGATTGAAAGGCTAGCTCAAAATTCAAAAATGAATCAATGGGGCGCCTGGGTGGCTCAGTCGGTTGAGCGACTGCCTTCGGCTCAGGTCATGATCCTGGAGTCCCTGGATCGAGTCCCGCGTCGGGCTCCCTGCTCAGCGAGGAGCCTGCTTCTCCCTCTAACCCTCCCCCCTCTCATGTACTCTCTCTCTCTCTCTCATTCTCGCTCTCTCAAATAAATTTAAAAAAAAATCTTAAAAAAAAAATGAATCAATGAAATCCACCATATCAACAGACTGAAGAGAAAAATCCTTATTTTCTCAACAGACGCAGAAAAGAATTTAACAAATTTCAACACCAATTCATGATAAAAATTCAGCAAACTAGGAATAGAAGGGAACTTCCCTAATATGATAAAGGGCATCTATAAAATACCTACAGTAACATTATACATAATGATGAAAGATTGAATGTTTTCCCCCTAAAATTGGAAATAAGGCCAAGATGTCCTCTTACCATTCTTATTCAACACGGTGCTGGGGTCCTACCACTACAAATAAGGCAAGAAAAAGAAATAAATGAATACATACTGGAAAGGAAGAAATGAAATTATCTCTATTTCTGGATGAATGATTTTTCTATGTAGAAAAACCAAAGAATATAGAAAAAGCTATTAGAACCAATAAGTGAATTTAACAAGGTTGCAAGACACACAATCAATCTACAAAAATCAATCCTATTTCTACATATTAGCAATGAACAGTTGGAAATTCAAATATTAATAATAACCACATACAATACACCAAAACATGAAATACTTAGGTATAAAATTGTTTTGTAATGTGTAAGATCTCTATGCTGAAAACCACAAAGCCCTGATGAAATAGTTCAAAGAAGATATAAATAAATGGAGAGGTATACAGTGTCCATGGATTGAAAAACTCACTAGTAAGATGTCAATTTCCTCTAAACTACAGATATAATGCAATCCAAATTTAAAAACCACAGGATTTTGGGGTGCCTGGGTGGCTCAGTCGTTAAGCGCCTGCCTTTGGCTCAGGTCATGATTCCAGGGTCCTGAGATCGAGCCCCGCATCAGGCTCCCTGCTCAGCGGGAAGCCTGCTTCTCCCTCTCCCACTCCCCCTGCTTGTGTTCCCTCTCTAGCTGTCTCTCTCTCTGTCAAATAAATAAATAAATAAAATCTTTTTAAAAAATTAAAAATAAAAACCACAGGATTTTTTATAGAACGAACAAGTTTATTCTAAAATTTATAGAGAAAGGCAAAAGAAGTATACTAACCAAAACAATTCTGAAAAAGAAGATCAGAGTTGAAGGATTAATATTACTTATTATAAGCTTATTATTTATAAAGGCTTAAGTAATCAAGACAATGTGGTATGGGTGAAAAGACAGAGAACCCAGAAATAGTAATACAATGGAGACAAAATAGTTTTTACAACAATAGTGCTGGAATAATTGAGTATCTATATTCCCCCCAAATAAACTTCAGTCCATATAACATACAAAAATTAACTCAAATTGAGTCATAGACCTAAATACAAAACCTGGAACCATAATCTTCTTGAAGTAAATTTAGGAGAACATCTTTGTGAGCTTGAGTCAGCTATGATGCCAAAAGTGCAACAATAAAATAAAAAACTGATAAATTAGATTTCACCAAAATTAAAAACTCTGATCTGCAAGAGATATTAAGAGATGAAAAATACAAGCCACAGACTAGAAAAAAAATTTTTTTTAAATAAATAAAAAAAAATATTTATAGATCACATATCTGATGAGGGCCTTATATCCAAAATACATAACAAACTTGCAAAAGATTAGCACAGGTAATTCAAATGGCAAATAAGCACAAAAAAATGTTCAATGACTAGGGAAATGCAAATTAAAATTATTAAATGCCACTATACACCTATTAGAATTGCTAAAATCACACACACACCCTTATACAAAGTGCTGGCATGGACTCAGATAACCCGATGGTGAGAATGCAGAATGATACAGCTACTTTGGAAAATAGTTTGACAATTTCCTATAAAGTTAAACTTACACTTACCGTATAACACAGCGATCCTACTACTTGGTATTAGCCAAATACAACAAAAGTTTATGTTCGCAAGAGAACTTGTATGCTTGTAGCAGCTTTACTCAAAATAGCTAAAAACTGGAAAAATCCAAATTGCCCTTCAATAAAATTAACTCTGGTACACCCATACAATGGAATACTACCCAGTAAGAAAATGGAAGAAATTACAACATAGATGAATCTCAGATGAATTATGCTAAGAAGCCAGATTCAAAAGGATACATTTTCCATGATTCCATGTATATGACTCTGGAATAGGCAAAATGATAGGAACAGAAAACAGATCCGTGGTGGGGGGGGCTTGGACAATGGGGAGAGGTCTATTACAGGTGGGGTAATGTTGTTGGGTGTCGGAGCAGTTCTGTATCTTGATTGTACTGATTACTCAACTGTACACATTTGTGCAAACTTACAGAACTTTTCAAAAAAGGATACATTTAGGGGCGCCTGGGTGGCTCAGTTGGTTAAGCGACTGCCTTCGGCTCAGGTCATGATCCTGGAGTCCCTGGATCGAGTCCTGCATCGGACTCCCTGCTCAGCAAGGAGCCTGCTTCTCCCTCTAACCCTCCCCCCGTCATGTACTCTCTCTCTCTCTCTCTCTCTCATTCTCGCTCTCTCAAATAAATAAATCTTTAAAAAAAAAAAAAGGATACATTTTACTGAATGCAAATTATATCTTATTTACAAATGATAAAAAAGGACAAATTATGAAGTCTAAATCAAAGAGGAACTCTTTTTACTTTCAACAGTTGTAGGCTGTTCAAATTTCAAACTGCCTTCAGCACTTTTTGGCTATTACTGCATCTCCCTACGGCTCCAGGGGTCTCAGTTAAATCATTTGAAAATGGACATGATGGGGCATCTGGGTGGCACAGTTGGTTAAGTGACTGACTTGATTTCAGCTCAGGTTATGATCTCAGGGTCATGGGATTGAGCACTGTGTCGGGCTCTGGGCTCAGCACGGAGTCTGCTTGGGACTCTCTCTCCCTCTCCCTCTATCCCTCCCTCTCCCCTCAAATAAATAAATAAATGTTAAAAAAAAAGAAAAGAAAATGGACATCATAATGGTACATAGCACATAGTGAGGGATAGATGAGTTAATATAGGTAAAGTGTTTAGAGTAGTGATGAACCTGCTAGTTCTACTATCATGACAATTTTGTTACCTTTGTGGTTGATGTGTTCTCAACTACCCTTCCCAAGATGTCATGCTTACATGATACAAAAATTCATGGCAGGACAGTAGATAAGATATGGTTAAGGAAGAAAAAAAATGAATGAGCAAGTATGGTCTCCTTCCCCTGAATATATTTTTTCCTGATTTCTGGCATATTCCTAATTAGGCGCTGGCCTAATTCTTAGTCCTAATTCCTTCCTATAACCTGGTTGCATTTTATCTTTGGGCTCCATGACAAAAACAAATTTCTTCTTTTTTCTTCAGTGAAGCCAAGTTGGTTTCTGCTTTTTGCACCTATCATATTAAAATAATATGCCCTCCGTCATTTTTAAAGTATGAAAATGTATTTCATGCCTCAAGATCTACTAGCTCAGTCCACTAGCTCAGTACTTATAACTCCTGGAACTTTACTTTCCTCCTTTTTCCATCTGAGTATTTACAGTAGCATATAAAGCTATTCTACCACATAACACTTAATAGTAGATTCCATAGTGAATAATATATTTCATATTACAAACTATTTTAAGGTAACCTATTGGTACATGAATTTCTCCATACTACAATTTTTGAGTTCTTTCTAGAAAATGAGTTTACTTAAAGAACAATATAAATGTTATGTGTGTTAAACCAACCTAACTGTAATAGAATTGCCAGTTACACTTGAATTCTAGATGAATTATAATAATTTTTAGTGAGTATGTCCCAAATATGACATGAGACATTTATATGGAACAGCAAATAATTTTTTAATATAAGTCCTTTTTATTTGCTACATTTGGCAACCCAGACCCATGAGTAAAAGTTAAGTCAGATCATTCTTACCTGTATTTTTTGTAATGTTTTCTCTGGGAATATTGATCAACCAGTAAACTCGATCACTGAACTTGAATAAAGAAGACGTCAGTGTTTGACAATGTCAATGGCAACACTTATTTTGCTATATCCCATCCTATCTTTAAAAATGGAAATTAAGCGGCCCTCTTGGCGCAGTGGGCAGCGCGTCAGTCTCATAAAAATGGAAATTAAATAAAAACATCTAATGCATATACCCTTTACCCAGAAATTTCACTGTTTGGAATTTATCCTACATTATTCTCACATATGTGTGAAATAAAATGTGCTCAAGAATATTTTTCATCATTGCTTGTAATAGTAGAAGACTGGAAATAACTAAAATGTTAATGGATTATGTAAAATGCTATATAGTGGCGTATCATGTAACCGTGCTCAGGTAGCACAAAACTGAGGCATTACTGGCTTGATGTGCCAGAGAACAAACAGAGCTTGATGTGGACAGAAAATTGGGAATTTAAGGGGAAAATCTAACGGGCAAAGGAACTGCAAGAGTGGTGAGCTCAGAGCTAAATATAAATTTCCCCAAATCCTGGGCAATGCAAGTGCTGAGGAGACCAATGAAGTCCATGTTAAAAAAAAAAAAAAATCAACCATGGAAGCTTAAAAAACTGAACAGAGATAACAGCTGCTGAAACCATAGATAAGACAGTTTACAGTTGCGTCAAGGCAGGAAAGAGCCTTTTACACCACAACCAACAACTCCCCCCGTTGCTACAGCTTATTATCTTAAATGTCCAGTTTCAACCAAAATGATATGACATGAAAAGAGAAACATGTAACTGATAAAAAAAAAAAAGTTAGATGATAAACTTGATAAACTGACCCAGAGTGAGTCCAGAGAGCAAATGAAGACTTCAAAGCAGCTATTATAAATATGTACACAGGCTTAAAGAAAATGTCCTAGTGAAAGAATGGACAGGGAATCCCAGTACATAAATGAAAAATATAACAATAAAACCAGATGAAAATAATGAGGCAAAAAGTATAATAACTGAAATAAAATATTTACTAGATGAGCAGATTGGTGATGGTAAAAGAATCAGTGAATTTAGAGATACAGCAGTTGAAATTATCCTATCTGAAAAAGGGGAGAAATGATTAAAGAAAAATGACCAGAGCCTTAGATATCTCCAGGACAATGTTGTATATTCTAAAATGTGCATAATTCAAGTCCCAGTAGGAAAAGAGATAGAGAAAGGAGCAGAACATTTTTTAAGAGAAATAGTGGCTGAAGACCTTACAGATTTGATAAACTTATAATTCAAGAAGCCCAGAGAAACCCAATCAGGGTAAATACCAAGAGAAAATCTTAAAAGCATGCAGAGGAAAATGGTACATTACACGTGAGGGACAATAATATAATTAATAGCTGACTTCTCATTCAGAAACAATGGTGTCAGTTGACATATTCAAAATGCAGAATAACATATTCAAAATGTCAAAAGGAAGTGGGAGTCAACCAGAAATTCTGTATCTGACAAACGTATCATTCAAAAATCAAGGTGACCACTAAAAACCTATTAGAATTCATAAATGAGTTCAGCAAGGTTGTAGGATACAAGATCATTATATAAAAATTAAATGTATTTCTACACACTTGCAAAGAATAATCTGAAAATGAGATTAAGAAAGCCATTCCCTCTATAATAGAATAAAAAAGAGGGGCACCTGGGTGGCTCAATCAGTTAAGTGTCTGCCTTCAACTCAGGTCATGAACCCAGGGTCCTGGAATCAAGCCCTGCATCAAGCTCCTTGCTCAGTGGGTAGCCCGCTTTTCCCTCTCACTCTCCCTGCTGCTGCCCCTGCTTGTGTTCTCCCTCTCTCCCTCTGTGTCAAATAAATAAATAAAATCTTAAAAAAAAATCAAAAAGAATAAAATATTAGGAACAAAATTAACAAAAGCAGTATAAAACTTACACTCTGAAAACTACAAAACATTGTTGAAAGAAATTAAAGAAAATCTAAATAAATAGAAAAACATCCTATATTCATGGATGGGGAGATAATATTATTAAAATGGCAATACCACCCAAACTGATCTATAGATTCAACACAATCTCTATCAGAATTCCAGCAGGCTTCTTTGTAAATATTGACAAGCTTATCCTAAAATTCATATGGAAGCCAGCAAATTCATATAGAGACTAGCAAAAACAACCTTGAAAAGGAATAGCAAAGTTGGAGGACTCATGCTTCCTATTTCAAAACTTACTACAAAATAACAGTATCAAGACAACACGGTACTGGCATAAGGATGGATGTATGGATCAATGCAATAGAATTGAGAATCCAGAAATAAACCCTCACCTTTACAGTCAATTGATTTTTCAACAAAGGTGCCGAAACAATTCAGTAGGGAAAGAATAATAGTATTTTCAACAAATGGTGCTAAGACAGATGGATATCCACATATAAACTATGCATATGGACCCCAACCTCACACCACAAACAAAAATGAACTCGAAATGGATCAACAACCTAAATGTAAAAAGTAAAACTATGAACCTCTTAGGAGAAAACAGAGGGGCAAATCTCTGTGACCTTGGACCAGGCAATGGTTTCCTACATGACACCAAAGAACAAGGTCAACAACAATGAAATGGATAATTAGGCTTCATCAAAATAACTTTTGTGCATCAAAGGAGACTGCCTAAAAAGTAGAAAGACAACCCAGAAAATGGGAGAAAATGTTTGCCAATCATGTGTCTGATAGGGGACTTGTATTGAGAATATCAAGACAAGAATAAGAAGACAAGCCAATTAAGAATGGACAAAGAATTTAAATAGATATTTCCACATAGAAGATACTCAAATGGACAATAAACATGTGAAAAGATGCTGAACATCATTAATCATCAGGGAAATGCAAATCAAAACCAAATGAGATAGCACTTCACATCCACTGGGATGGCTGTATCACCAAACACCAACAGTAACAACTGTGGGTGAGGATGAACCCTAATACAATGTTGGTGGGAATGTTAAAAGAGTGCAACCACTCTGGAAAACAGTCTGGCAGTTACCAGACTGTTACTCTAGGACCTCACAACTCAATTTCCCAGGTAGACACCCAAGAGAAATTAAAAAAACGTATTTCCACACAAAGATTTGTACACAGATGCTCATAGCTACGTGAGTCACTGCAGCCCAAAGGTGGAAACAACCTAAATGTCCAGCCACTGATGAATGGATAGACAAAACGTGGTATTGATACACTGGAATATGATTTGACAGTAAAAAGAAATGAAGTCCTGACATGTGCCACCATATGGACAAAACGTGGAGACGTTATGTTAGCTGAGGGGAAGCCAGTCACAAAGAGACACATGTTGTAGGATTTCATTTATCTGAGACATTCAGAATAAGCAAACCCAGAAAGACAGATGTAGTTTAGTGGTTGCCCACATCTGGAGAGCAGAGGGTGGACGGGGAGTGACTGTTAACGGGGATGGGCTGTCTTTTCATGGTCATGAAAGTGTTCTAAAATTAGATAGCAGTGATGTTGGTGCACTCTGTGAATATACTAAACACCATTTAATTGTGCATTTTAAATAGGTGAGCTGTATGGCATGCAAATTATATCTTAATAAAGGTAGAATTTTTTTTGTTAACCCCAAAAATGAGGGTGAAAGAAAGACATTTTCGAGGAGATAAATCTCCCAGAGAATTCATTGCCCACAGTCTTGCACTGTAAGAAATGATAAAAATTCTTTGGGCTGAAGAAACATGACACCAGATGGCAGCTCCCATCCCAGGAAAAGAATGAAGAAAGATTCAAATCATAAATATGTAGGTAAAAAGTAAAAAAACCACACGTATTTTTTCTGTAATTTCTTAAGAACTAGCGCTCACTTCAGCAGCACATATACTAATTTCTTAAGAACTATTTAAAGCAAAAAGTTTAACATTGTATTGTTAGGTTTAAAACATAAAACATATATAGATGTGACATTATGGACTATTTAAAAAAAAAACACATCCTATGAGAAAGAGTATATTTCTCATTAATAATATCAAAGAATAAAATAAAATGTTATTACCAAAGTTAAATTAAAGTGGAAGATGCCAGTGTATGTACTATTTATAATTCCCAGGCTGGGAGCAAGTCCTCCTGATGTGAAGACACCTAGAAATTCCTTCGAAGTAAGCTCACTTTCAGATTGGAAAGAACACTCGATTTTCTTTAGGAAAGAGGGGAGAAAAAAAAGTAATGACAACTTGATGGAGAGAAGCATATTTTACATTAATTTAAAAGTGAGGGGAAATCTATGAAAAGTAGATGCTGCTGAAGACTGCTCTCTTCAGTAATCCTCATCTCTAACTAGGAAAAAAAAATCTCTTTTGAAATAGTACACTTCTAGAACTCAGTCATCTATTATGCTAGTATCATAATAGGCTTTAATTCATCGATACAATAATCTTTGCTGTCAAAAAATTTACGTAAAGTTATTATGTTTAATAAATATAGAATCAAAGCCATCTGCCATCACATGTAGAAATCCCTATTTTATTAAAATCATTATTTTGTGTTAAATTTTGTGTTAAATCCCTATTTTATTAAAATCATTATTTTGTGGTTAAAGGAGCAAATGTATAAGGCAAAACTCATTTTAGTGCATTTTATTGGCTATTTCCCAGCTTTGAGAAGGTAGATGAGAATGCAGCAATTATAGATTGTAGGTTTTACTGAAAGCCAACATGAGATGGATGCTAACAGCTTCCACTCATTTGGTTATCCTAATAGTTAAGACCACTTTGGGCAAGTTACCTGAGTTTCAGTTTCCCTATCTATAACACAGGGAAACAGATTGATTCCAAAAACATTTTCCGAGCTCTTACCACAAATCTGGGCAGTGTTATGGGGGCTGGGGAAACAGAACTGCATAAAACAGACAAAAATCCCGCTCTCAAAGAACTTACATTCTAATGGAGATTGGAGGGAAGATAAACCCAAACCCCCTTTCCCCTGTCTTGTCACTGATTTACAATATATTGCCCTTTGTGAAGTTGGCATAGAAGTCCCAAATTCTAATTCTCAGCCTTTTGAGTTACTCATCACTGAGTTTTCCTGTGGCTATCCGCAATGCATGTGTAAATAAAGTCTGTTTTTTTTTTTCTCCTGTTAATCTGTCTTTCATCCATTTATTTTACAGGCCCCAGGTACTGAATCTAAGAGGGTAGGTTCAGTCCTCCTCCACTAATCTTAAGTACTATATCTTACAGAAGATTAAATGTCATCATGAACATAAGATGCCTGACACACATAAACATTTTATAAATGTTAGGCATTATTTCTACTAATATCACTTCTAGAACTACTATTTCACAACTATACAAAATGTAGGTTATAGTTAATTCCCTTTCAGGAAGACAAAACTAGAGATGAGAAGGGTTGGGTAACCTGCCCCAGGGCACACAGACCATGTATGTCCATGCATAACTCCAAGATTTGACCCAAGCTCCGAAGGTCTCCCTTCCTCTAAAGCCCATTCTTTTTTCCATAATATGTAATCACAAAGAGGAAAGGCATTTTTGACTCAAAGGGCATGCACTTCACAACAGTTGTGAATAAAAAAGTAAATACATGTTTGGCATATCAAGAAGGAACTGGGAACTAAGTCAAGAAGACTGGGGGAAAATGTATTTGTCCTTGTGGGGTGTTTATCTTTGTTTTTATTATATTTATCATAGATTTCAAACAATCTATACATTTTTTCTTAACTTAGGTTTTTGCTAGCATTTGCTGGATGGCTATCTTAATAGTATATTTTATTTTATTTTGGGTTTGTGTGTGTGTGTGTGTTTAAATGCCACTACATGAATTGTAAAAATCAAATCATCCCTTACCCAAATGACAACCACAATGTGGTACTTGTTATAAAAGGGAAAGATTCTTTCTCTGTGTCATGTGAAGTAAATTTCTCTAACAGGCTACATCTGTCAAACTTCAAAAGGACAAATCAGATCCATAAAAAATAAAGATCATTACAACCAACCTTTTAAAAAGGGAAGGGGGGGATGTAGCTTAAAAAAAAAAAAAAAAAAAGGTGCCTGGGTGCCTCAGTGGGTTAGGCAGCTGCCTTCAGCTCAGGTCATGATTCCAGGGTCCTGGGATCGAGCCCCACGTCAGGCTCCCTGCTCAGCAGGGAACCTGCTTCTCCCTCGCCCTCTGCCTGCTGCTCTGCCTACTTGAGCTCACTCTCTGTCAAATAAATAAACAAAATCTTAAAAAAAAAAAAAAAAAAAAAAAAAGGCAAAACCACCCAGGCTGTTCAATGGCTAAATGCAATATTTCACCTGATCCAAGTGGAATGGAATAGAAAAGATTATTATTTACATAGGATTTTACCTCCCCAAGTCTGAACATAGTAGAAGGCATTTGAAGACTACAGTGTTACTGGTTTTCCATGTGGAGTTAAAAAGACTGTGAGGGGTTGTTGCCTACTATTAGGGGACCTTACCAAGTCATCTGAGGAAAGATACAACTTGATTATTTCATTCTTTTGGGGGAACCCCTTGCTATCACAAGCAAAGTGTATCTCCATATCACCTAAATAATAAAAAAAATACATATATTTGAAGTCACTGATAGAAGAATTTCCATATTTTTTAAACTGACAAAATAATTTTAAAAGAGTAAGAATTATAATTGTATATTTTAAATTCAGAAGTGGTCAAAAACCAGTTCTTGACTTTTTTTTTTTTAATTTTTAAAAAACTTTCAACAAATTTCATTATCCAGATGCAAAGTCAGTAAGAACCTTTTTTCACCGGAAGCATATTTCAGAATACATGGTTCTAAAAGATTTATATAAAACATTCCATCCAAGAAAAATAGAATACACATTTTCCTCAAGTGCACACAGAAGAATCCCCTGGCTCAATCACATAAAAAGAGACATAACAAATATAAAATTGAAGAAGACTGAAATCATACCAAGAATATTTTCTGACCACAATGGTACAAAACTAAAGATCAACAATAAAACAAAGCTGGAAATTTTGCAATGTAAATATTAAATAGTTCTTGACTCTTAAAGCCCTTGGGGAGCACAGAGAAAGGACAGGAGTTGGAGATTGAAGAGAGAATTTGTATTTTAATAGAGAGCTATTGATAGGAAAGAGACTCCTCTCCCAAAAGGAGGTAAAAGGGGTTGGGAGGAAGATCTCTTCCCCTTATCTTGATCTGAAGTGAATCTCTTGTAGACAGCAGAGTTGGATCATGGGTTTTTATCCATTCTGTCAATCTCCATCTTAATGAATTTAGGCTAAAGCTCAAATTCCAGCCTGGCATTCAAGTAATTCCATGACATGAACCAGTTTCCTATCTTTCCAAAATATTTTACTTCTTCTATCCCTTCATTCTGGCCAAACTGAGTATTTACTGCTCCCCTCACATTATATGATTACCTACCTCCATGACTTTACCATCACTTACCCAGATGTTGTCTCCCCCATGCATGCATAGACACACTCATTTTGGGGACCTAGATTGATTGCTCTCTTTTGTACAAAGCTTTCCCTGACCAACCCTCTCAGGTGGAAGTAAACACTCCCTTCTCTGAAATCTCGTTAAGTTGGCCTGTGACTCTCTAATCTTAGATTCTACCCATGTGTGTGTTATATATTCTACAGTAGAACCTAGGAACTGGTCCTGGGTCATCCCAGAAATCAAGCATTTCTGCAACACACCTGTGAATAGAAGACAGCCTGAATCCATCTCTTCATTAGTCAGTCAACAATTTTTTTTTTTTATTAAGCATCTACTGTTCTAGCAGACCCAGTCCAAAATGCTAGAAAATCTAACAATCTGCACAAGTGGAGGTGAATTGCCTTGTCTTATTCCTCTTACAAAGCATTTCCACCATAAAAGTCCTACCGGGTAATTTAATCCATGTATTACTTTTAGAAAATGATCTTCAGTCTCAATCTGTTAGACTTATAATTCAGTTTACAATTCATACCACATGTAACCATGTAGGAAAAAGCAAAAAAAGCTATTTAAGTAATTAAATAAAGTTTTTCAAATATAAAATGCTCCTTAAACTTTAAATATTCTATGACTTACAAGCGATGAAACACTGTAAAAAAGGTGTCTATGTACACAACTTAATACCAATAGATTCACAGTGATATTATTAGAAACCTCTAGACAAGAGCACAATAAATAATACCTGGGAAAAATTGGAAGACAAGGTAAAGAAGTACCAAAAAAAAGTATTTTAGTTGTTAGTGAGGAAGGGAATAAAGGAGAACTACAAGAAAACAGAGAGTAAGAGAGTCTGAAACTTACCTTTATTATATATTATTCCTGATGAAAAATCAAATATGTTCACAAGTAAAATTATAATATATAAAAGTAGCAATCCCATCTATTGAAAGAAATAAGAATTATTTCTATTCAATCACTCTGAACGTATTTTTCTACAAGTTCCTTTTTCTACAAACAACTAGAAAGTAAAGAAGTCATCTATACCTTGAAGTTAAAAATATTTCTTTTTGTGACAAAGTAAATAATGTAACAGTTGACTAAGCTCTACATTTACTTCCTAGTTGGTATTAAAGATATTTATAAATATCATTATTCAAACTAAAGAGTGGTGGCTCTGGTTTTTCTTCAATGTAGATAACTGTTGGGAGGTGTAATCAATTTTATAGCTGTGTAAAACAGAGCCTGACTTGATAAAGACTGAGGATGATAGAGCTGTACCTTGATCTGATATTTTGACTGCACTGCTTTTGAGAGAGATAATCCACATGGATCCTGAGCATCCCTGCATGTTCTTCCTGTGTGCCAAGCATGCAAAGCCCTGGACACTCTTTACCCAGGCCTTTTTTAAGATTTGTGTTTGTGGCAAGAAACCTTGAGGGATGGGGTGCCTGGGTGGCTCAGTCGTTAGGTGTCTGCCTTCGGCTCAGGTCATGATCCCAGGGTCCTGGGATCGAGCCCCGCGTCGGGCTCCCTGCTCGGCGGGAAGCCAGCTTCTCCCTTTCCCACTCCCCCTGCTTGTGTTCCCTCTCTCGCTGTGTCTCTCTCTGTCAAATAAATAAATAAAATCTTTAAAAAATTTTAAATTAAAAAAAGAAGAAAAAAAGAAACTTTGAGGGATGAGGTAACATCCCCCTCGGACAAGAGCAGGCTTGTTCCCATGGTGAATCTCCCAAGCTCAGAGTTCTCCTATAATGCACCCCACTATGTGTGTAAGCAAGCCTCTTTGACGGGCTGAAATGTGTCCCCCTAAAAATTCATCTGTTGAAGCCCTAACCCCCAGTACTCAGAATGTGGTCATATTTGGAGATATGGTCTTTACAAAAGTGATTAAAATGAAATCATTAGGGTGGGCCCTGATCCAATGTGACTGGCGTCCTTATAAGAAAAGGAAATTTGGGCACAGACATGTGCAAAGGGGAGACGATGTGAAGACACAGGGAGAAAATGACAAAGGAGAGAGGCCTGGAATGGATCCTTCCTTCTTGGCCCTCAGAAGGAACCAACCCTGCTAACACCTTGAACTCAGACTTTTAAGTGTCCAGGAGTGTGAGTCAATAACTTCTGTTGTTTAAGCCACCCAGCCTGCCATATTTTGTTACTGCAGCCCTAGTAAGCTAATGCAGCTTCCAGTGATGGATATCTGCTCCATGGCACTGCGGGGGGAGGGGGGCATGGGGAACTGGAGTGAGCAGTGCGCTGACACTCTGCCTACTGCTTTTCGGTGAGTGATTAAGTCTTTTGTCTCTGACCTAGGAGTCCTGTATCTTTTGCCAGCATCCAAGAAACAGTAACAGACTGACTTGCCAGATGTAGGTAAAGCATAATCGAGATCCTGCAGGTTCCTGACAACGGCTGAGTAAATTATATTTAACTGATGTTATTCCTCCCTCAAAATTGGTTTGCTTGATTCAATACATTTAACCAACAATATAAAGTTCAAACATTCACTGGATTTTTAAATTCGTCATCTTTATCACATGGTCAGGGAAGAATTGTGGGGTTTTTTTGTTTGTTCTTTTTTTTTTAAGTGCTCTTTTTTGGTCACCTGAGAAAACAGTTTGTTTTCACAAGGTAAGACAAAATAAAAGTATAGCAAAATTGAGCACAGCATGGTGCTATGCTCAATTATATTTTTGGTGCAAGAATGAATTTAACATTAAATGGAGAAGTCATCACAGTCAAACTTTGAAAATAGTGCCTTTGCCAGGAAAATCTTGTAGTATTTCGCTAAACATTCACATTAAATGACATAACACCATTATAAGAACCTATCAGTTTTTCTCCTCCCTAAAAAACGGATTGAAATGTATTATGCTCCTGGGCTCCAGGATGGATGATCTATTATTACGTTATCCTCAGAGCTGTTCCAATTCAGTTCTCTCGAATAAATATAAAATATCTCTCATTTCATTTGAGTGGATTTGGTTGTATCTATCTTTGACCAAAGAACTAAAAACCTACTTTAAAAGGCTTTTAAGTGCTTTCATTAAGGGCAGGAAACCTGAGAGAGCATAATTGGAGGGAGAGATAGCTAAGGAAGGACCTTTGTGCTCTCTGTGGATTTGCTAGTAGTTACACATTCTCTTGTTCTAGTAATTCAGCCCATATTCATTCTTTTTTAATTTAGACATGGAAAGTACTTTAGAATTAATATATGAGACCCAAAGTTACATGTCTAAAGTCCATTACTAGCTAGTAACAGAGTCAGACTTAGAACCAAGATCTCCTGATTTAAAATATTTAGTCAGCATACACAGATGCCACAAAATGAAAATTTAAAAACACAAAGCAATGAAGGACATGATTAGATTTGATCTCTCACCGAAACTACTAACTGTATGCACCATAATTCTGTTCCATACATTCATTCATCTCCTTTTCCCCTTCTTCAGTATTACAAATTTGCTCAATTTCATACTACCTTCTTTCAACAACCAACCATATCCTGGTTAAAGAAAAATCACTGACTTTGGCCTAAGATCGGCTCTGCCCATTGGGATGTCTGATCTTTGGAAAGTTACTTAACCTTTTCAATTCAGTAAAATAGGGGTAATAGCTACTTCACAGCGTTGTTGTGAGAACTGAATGAGTAATAAACTTTACACGTTTAACAGCTGCTTTACATAGACTAAGCAATTGATAAATACTAGCTCTGAATCCATGTCTTGATATACTGAATCAACTTCTTTATCCTCATCCCACTCCTTACTCACTCTGTTAAGCAGTAAAATTACCTCCAGTTACCAATCCCATTTAATTATTATGAATTTTATATAATGGCCAGGTGTAAGTCACATATCTGGGTATTTTCTATTCTCTAGCAAAAAATATTGAGAATTGTCCTAAAGAAGGAACCTACATTTTCTACCATCTGATTCATTTTTAGTCACTCTGTTATAGAATAGTGATTACATTATCAATATGTACTAGAGTAGGGCCTTTATTTTAATATTTCTTACTGTGACTGCCTCCTAATAGGATGACCGACTAGTTGCACTTTTCTTTTTTGTATTTTCCCAAGTTTCTTCCATCCAAGCTGAGAAAGAAGACCCAGGTCTGAGTTTTCAGTTTACTGGTTTAGTAGTCCACTAACTTTGGTAACAGCCAATCAGCTGCTACCAAGTGCAGAAGCAGGCTTAGAAAATCTAAAGGGTAGGCAGTTGGAATTTCCAATTAACTGCCTCCTTCAGAGTACCAAAGGTCATTTTCTTTCAAAATCTAAGAGATGGTGTTTCTCCAAACCTATCATCTTTAATACATCCACCAGGAAGGCTCAGAAACCTACATATGACTATTTTCAAAAATCCATAAATCCTCATGGGACTACTGAGTGCCTGAGGAAAAACAAATGCTAAAAAGAAATACCAACTACATACAAGGAGGTTTAAGAGAAGAAAATCTGTCAAAGAGAGCTTCATGACCATGTCTTCAAGGAAGATTGGGACTTCAAAAAAATAGAGAAGACCTTGTTGACAGGGTAAACAGGATAAGTAAATACACAAAGCAAAAGAATGAGAATGAGCCAGGTATGCATGGGAATCAGTAAGACCAAGTGATATGCTGATCTGTTCTCCAGATTCATCTTTCTGTGAATGTCCTTTGTCTGGTTGATTATATCTACTTAGGCTACCTTTGGCTACTGAGCCCAGACGGAACCTGTCTGACTTACTAAGCACCCCAACAAGTCATGAATGGTCACAGGGGCTAGCAATTTCTTTAATAATGATGATAAAACCTGTGTTATACTCATGTTCTCCTTCAGACATCCTTTCACATGGCCATGTAGAACCTGCTAGTATGTGGGTTTCATCTACTCCTGGAAGAATCTGTATTAGAAACACTTTTCCTGGGGTGCCTGGGTGGATCAGTCAGTTGAGTGTCTGACTCTTGGTTTTGGCTTGGGTCATGATCTTGGGGTCCTGGGATTGAGACCTGTGCTGGGCTCCGTGCTCAGCAGAGAGTCTGCTTGAGATTCTCTCTCTCTCTCTCTCCCTCTGCCCCTTCCCCCACCTGGCTCGCTCTCTCTAACAAGTGAATAAATCTTTAAAAAAAAAAGAAAGAAAGAAAGAAAGAAACACTTTTCTCTTACCTTTTCCAGTGACTTTGACCTAAAGAAGGAAGTTATTCCTCAATCTGAAATAATGTGCAGAACTCAACAAAATGTTTCTTCTGTAATAGAAACTCAGTTATCAGAAACTCCTTTTTGTTGCTGGTTTCTGATTACATAAGGTGATGAAGTTTTCGTATGGAAGCAAGCTGTAATTCTCAGTCTCTGTAGCAACACTGTGGTAAGCTCCCTCCCCACACTGCATCAAAATAGGAATGTCTGAGCAGTGTTGTAGGAATACACTGATGGCCTTCAGGAAAACTATGAAGGTGGTGATATTGCCCTCTATTCCCCCAGCAACACCTTTGTTTCCCTTCCTCATTTGTTCTCATGTGATGCTTCCTCCCAGGCTTGAGTAATGCTTTCCTTCCCTAGAAGATAAGGATCTGCATCAGTCAGACTTACTGATGAATTAACTTTGATGCAAATGAGTACCAAGAGAACTCCCATGGCAGATGATTTACCTATAACAGCGCAATGAAAGATGTTCCTCCCCGAAAACACAAGTCAGGCACTGGGTATCTGGTTAGGAGGTTTGGGAACCGGGGAAGGGGCTAATTGGAAGGATGACTTTCACTTTTTTTTTCTTTGTAATTTTTCTCTGACTATAAAAGTGCTCATTATGTGAAATTGGAAAAATACAAACAGGTATAGGGAAATTAATTACCTATAAACCAAGAGTCAGATAGAACCACTGCTAAATTTTGACATATTTATTCAATCTCTTCCCTACATGTTTATATATTTCATGTAGGATCTTTCTATATGTAGTTTTTCAGTCATTGTTATTCTGACCATTTTCTCATGTAATTCAAGTGTTCTTTCAGAAGTTTTCACAATTACACATCTAAAATAACTACACACAATTTATTTAAACATAAGACACTCAGCTGTTTTTGGTGTTTTCATGTTATGAATAATGTGGTAATAAACGGTCTTAAACAGAAATCTGTCCCTACATTTAAAATGTTTTCTTAGGATATGAATATACTGAAGACAGGCTGACAAATTGCTTTCCAGAAAATGCAGCACTGAGAATGAGATGTAATCTATAATAATTTGATAGGCAATAAAGTATCTCATTTAGTTTTACTTGTTTTAGTATTGGTGCAACTGAACATTTACAATATATGTGCTAACATTTTTTCTGTGTGGTCATATATTTTTTCTTCTATAAATTGTTTGGACATATTCTTGATCATGTCCTACTGGAATTACAGTGTTTTGCTTGTGAAATGGTAAAATAATCTCTTTCAATATTTACTGTGAATATTAAACCAAATTTGTCACTTAATTTTGTGTATGATGAGCTTAGATGTAATTCAAATGTGATACAGTCAAATTTATCAGTATTTTCCTTTCTGGTGATTTCCCTCACCTCATGGCTTCAAAGACCACCCCATCCAGAGACAGACTTTGATCATACTTCTTATATAAGAAAACTTAAAGACTCAGAAAGTTCAAAGAATAAAATAACAAGGACATTTTGATCACCCCAGATTAACAATTCTCCCAGTTTTAAAAAAATGTTTTTTTGTGGGGGGTATTTCAAATATTAGAAAAAGCAGGAAGAATGGTATGATTAGCTTCTTTGTATCTATCACCTAGCTTTAGTCCTATTTCATCGATACACCCACCCATTCATCTTTCTTCTCCAGGATTATCCTGAAGATATCTTAAACATCCATATATAGTTCAGTATACATTCCTTAGAGAAAATGACTTTTTAATTAAAGAAAACCACAATACCATTTCATGCCTAAAGATGAGAATGATTCCTGGATATCTATCCAGTGACTGTTCTTATTTCCCCAATTATCTCATTCTTAAAATCGTTTATACTTTGTGAATCAAAATCCAATAAGGTTCATACTTTGTAATTAAGTGATAGTATCTTTGAAGTGTTTTTTTTTTTCTTTTTCAAGTTTTTATTTAAATGCTGGTTTGTTAACATATAGTGCAATATTAGTTCCAGGTATAGAATTTAGTGATTCATGACTTACACAGAATATACAGTGCTCATCACAAGTGCCCTCCTTAATCCCCATCACCATTTTAATCCATCCTCCCGCCCACCTCCCCTCCAGCAACCCTCAGTTTGTTCTCTATAGTTAAGAGTCTGTTTTCTGGTTTGCCCCTCTTTTTTTGTTTTGTCCCCCTATGCTCATCTGTTTTGTTTCTTAAATTCCACATGAGTGAAATCATATGGTATTTGTCTTTCTCTGACTGACTTATTTTGCTTAGCATTATACTCTCTAGCTCCTTCCACATCATTGTAAATGGTAAGATTTCATTCTTTTTGATGGCTGAGTAATATTCCATTACACACACACACACCATTCCATACTATACGTGTGTGTGTGTGTGTGTGTATACACCATATCTTCTTTATCCATTCACCAGTTAATAGACAGTTCCATAATTCAGCTATTGTTGATAATGCTGCTATAAAACATCAGGGTGCACGTATCCCTTTGAATCTGTATTTTTGTATCCTTTGGGTAAATATCTTGTAGTGCAATTGCTGGATTGTAGGGTAGTTCTATTTTTAACTTTTTGAAGAACCTCCATACTATTCTCCAGAGTGGCTGCACCAGCTTGCATTCCCACCAACAGTGCAAAAGGGTTCCCCTTTCTCCACATCCTCGCCAACATCTGTTGTTTCCCGTGTTGTTAATTTCAGCCATTATCTTTGAAGTTTTTAAATCTATAGGCCACTCCCCTCTCTCTCCCCAATCATTTTCTCTCTTTCCCCTTGCAACTTGTTAGTTGAAGAACTAGTTACTGCTAATATGTTTCTCACAGTCTGGATTTTGCTGATTGCATCACCATGGTATCTTTTTACACCGTAAGTCTATCTCATTTGTCCTGTAAGTCATTAAGTTGATTTAGAGGGTTGGTCAGATATAGGTTTAATTTTTTTGGTAGGAATACTTCATAGGTGTTTTTCAGTACTTCCAACAGGAGGCACATAAAGTCTGGTTGTCTCTCTTTTCATGACATAGCAGCCGTCATTTCTTTCCTAGATTTGTTAAATTCATTAGAGGTTGCAAGATGGTGATATTTTATCATTTGATCTTCATTTATTTGCTGGAATACTTCTATAAAGATAAATTTTCCTTCAACAACCATCTGGTTATTCAGAGGTACCATTCCTAAGTAAAGGAAAGTAAATGGTTCATTCTTTCACTTACCAGTTTGAAAATAATGATGTGATTCTCTAGCATCCTCATAGAAGCAATCAATAAGGTTTGTTTTTTAGTATCATTATGAACTCATAGGTTTTGATTTAAATATTTGAGTGTTTCTATCTTTTAGAGTTATTATACTTGGTATTGCTCCAAGTGTGCAAATTTGGGCAGGTGTGGTCTTAAAGTTGGCTCCTGGTCTTTTTGACATGAGCTAGTACTCTCTGATAGCTTCCTTCCTTCTTTCCTTCCTTCCTCATTGGACAAGATATTTTAGGCTCACCTTATACATTTCCTGTCACAGACAGGGAATCAGTCATTTCTGTATGGAATTCTAATTCCTTTTACTGAGAAATGGCATGTATAAACCATACTCTGGGAGCTAGGCAAGACTTTTTTTTTTTTAAATAAATGAATATATAAAAACCTTATGGAAGATAAATGGTAGTTACTTACAACTGAATTTCCTCATATATTCTCCCCCCAAAATCACATAAAGAGAATTAATAAAACAACAATAGAGCAACTAGGAAACACAGATTACTAACAATTTCAATTTGCATATAAGTAGGAAAAGCAACATCCAAAACCAGAAGAATCGGGGCACCTGGGTGGCTCAGTCAGTTAAACGTCGAACTCTTGATTTTGGCTCAGGTCATGATCTCAGGGTCATGAGATCGAGCCCTGCATCAGGCTCTGCACTCAGCACAGAGTCTGCTTGAGATTCTCTCTCTCTTTCTCCCTCTGCCCCTTCCCCGCTTACACACACACACAAACACACACACACACACTCTCTCTCTCTCTAAAATACATAAATAAATCTTTAGAACCAGAAGAACCAACTCCAGAGTCCACACCAGATAAAGGTCAGGTAGAGACTCTATGGAAAAGAACAGAGAACAGCAGGAGTTTGCACAGGTAGAATACAGATAATCTCTCTAATAGAGTCCTACCTAAGAGAGGGGGAATACCAAGAACAGGTTTGAGAACTGGCAGGTTAGAGCATTAGCTTGAAAGTCTTCATGCAGTTTGAGGAGAACAGCACTGTGAAGAAGAGGTTAGATGCTGTGGAAGGGGGAGGAATCTCTCAGATGTATGATGGTGAAGAGAAAAAAGAAAGCAATAGAAATTAAAGGTCTTACAGAAATAAAAGAGAACCACAAAATTGGGAAACACACTGACCCTACCCCCCAAAAGTTTTCATTTACTTCAAAACTGAACAGAAAACAACAGAAGAAGATGCTTTTGAATTACGAAACCTAGCTAGACACTCAACTTGCACCCCCTTCTTGAGACTTGTCCAGATAAAATATGATGTTTGAAAATGAACACAAAGTGGCAGGCAACATCATACAAAGCTGTTAGAAGACAGAACATGAGAATTCAAACATTTCCTCAGATGAAAATATTCTCCCTGCCAAAAGCAACAGACAAGCAAAAAGTACAACGGAGAGAAAACTGTAACACAACACTCTAACCTGAATTAAAATGTTAAAACAAGAATTTGCACATTAAAACAAAAATCACCTTGAATAATAAGTTTGAAATAACCCAGAATAGAAACAGAAAAAACAGGATGGTATGAAATGAGAGTTGACCAAACTCAGGAAATGGAAGAAAAAGATAAAATAATCTCATAAATAAAGATTAATTTCAAGCTGTCCAAGAGAAAACAGTTTTGACCACAAGTATAATAAGGGTCACAGAGAAGAGGAAGGAAAACTATCAAGAGAACAAAACCTAGCTAGACTTTTTAATTTTAAAAAATTTTAATTTTAAAAAAATTTTTAAAAAATGGTAAAATCAATGGAGAAAAAGTAATAAATATAGACAATGTACAAAGAAAATTCAGCATCTCTAAACAAAAGAAAGACACTGGTCTTTTTTACATGAGTCTAGTAATAAGTATACAGACTGAAATGTCAACATGAAAAATGAAAACAGGCTCATATCTGGTCACACTTGATGAAATTTCAGAACAAGGATAAAGATGCTTAAAAACTTTTGGAGAGCAGCCCCTTCTCCCTCCTCCCTGCTCCAGCCCTTCCCGCCCATGGCTTCCCTCCAGCCTCCCTGGCAGCTGCCTCTTGCTGGGGACCTGGGTGTCCTTGGCCACCTGCCATCCAGTTGGGGCAGTCCATGACGAGCGCATCATGGAGACTGAAAGTGGAGGAAAAACCTGTGGAGTACTTGGACTTACCTGTATCAGAAAAGAATCTGGAATCCAAGTGCATGCTGATCTCCCATTGACTTCTGTTCTATTACCGTACCCCATTAAAGAGATGTGAGGGGTTGGCTGACATTCAAATCAGGAATATGTCCAAAGCATCCTTTGACACACCAACAATTGTCTATGCTTCCTTAGAAGGAGTCACCTGACAATTGGGTTGTTTAAAAAGATGGTCCTAAGAAAGTATCTTTGGAGGCAGTTGTATTTTTATCAGCCACTGGATTGTTTATTAAACAAAAACCCAAAAAAACTTTGAGAGACATTCCCACTACAAGGGCTGGCATAAGTCCTATTAGCAGTACTGGATGATGGAAGAGACAGAGGAAATGATTTTTCAACCTAAAATTCTATAATCCATCACACAAGGAAGTATGAGAACAGAATAAAGACATTTAAAGACATTTTTACTCAAGTGGAGTATAATGAACATATGTCATATTTTACTCAACAGCTATTCCACCGCTCTTTGCTAATAATTATTTTTTACTTTTGGGGACTCACCCTCCCTGTATAGTCTCATGGGACTGCTAATCAAGATTCCCTGCCTTTCTATAGCCAAGAGGCAAGTTTGTGACCCACATCAGAAAAAACAGGTGCTCCTTTCTTGGACTGGGAATCAGAGCAGAACAACAAGACTGACAATGGTGTGAGTCCATTCTTGAGGTAGGTTGCAAGCAAGATGGATGAGCACTTTTTGCTGTGACCTTCCCTGGACCTGCCTGATCTTTTTCTTTTTCTAAGCCTAAGTCTCCTTGAGTCTCTGAGAGCTCCCCATTACCCTTCAAATAAATTCCTTTTGGATTAAGTGGGGAGTCTATTTCTACTTCAGTATCTAACTGATCAGCTAGGACTCAGAAATTTATATCCCATGCATCATTCTTAGAAACTGCTTGAGGATGGGGCGCCTGGGTGGCTCAGTTGGTTAAACGACTGCCTTCGGCTCAGGTCATGGTCCCGGGGTCCTGGGATCGAGTCCCACATTGGGCTCCCTGCTCAGCAGAGAGCCTGCTTCTCCCTCTGACCCTCTCCCCTCTCATGCTGTATCTCTCTCTCTCTCTCTCAAATAAATAAATAAAATCTTTAAAAAAAAAAAAAAGAAGAAGAAATTGCTTGAGGACATACCCATCAGAACAAAAGACATGGGATCCAGAAAGAATTGGAATCAATCCAGGAGAATAGTGAAAGGTGAATCCTGGGATGACAAGTGGGCAGCAAGCCTGGAGGGTGAGCAGTCCAGACTAGAAAAGGATCACAGAGGACTCCTGCTGGAAAAAAAATAAATAAATAAGAAAGAGGGGTGCCTGGGTGGCTCAGTCGTTGAGCGTCTGCCTTCGGCTCAGGTCATGATCCCAGGGCCCTGGGATTGAGCCCTGCATCTGGCTCCCTGTTCCGCAGGAAGCCTGCTTCTCCCTCTCCCACTCCCCCTGCTTTGTGTTCCCTCTCTCGCTGTGTCTCTCTGTCAAATAAATAAATAAAATCTTTTTAAAAAATTTTAAAAAAATAAGAAAGAAACCCCATGAAGTATAAAGTATGACTGAGCAAGCAGAAAGCCTGCAGATATTAGAGGCACACTATTCTTATCTTTTGTTATGAACGGCAAACAAACTAATGTGTATGGACATAGGTATATAGGTCTATATACAGATAGAGAGCTAGACTGATACCTAATAACCTGATAGCTGGATAGATACAGTCTCCTACTCGTTCTGTTTCTCTGGTTGAACTCTGATATAGTCATAATAATGTAAATGCCATTTATTGGTTTCCACCATTTAAACTGAACTTACTGACAAAACGTAGTTTGGCAAATCAAGAAATAGAGGAATTAGCATATTTTGTAAGGTTATGGGGTGGAGGGGTAATCACTGGAAGAACACAGACATGGTCAAAAGACAATGCCCCACGACGTGGATGGAACTGGAGGGTGTTATG
>NW_023270825.1:11909945-12001048 GCF_011800145.1 Mirounga leonina | reverse complement strand
GATTAACATAACATAAAAAAAAAAAGACGATGCCCCTGGAGAAGGGGACTATGACAAGAACTGACTGAGCCTGGAACTGTAACTTTTCATCATCAGAGTTTCAGTACTACTTTGTTACCGCATGCTTGTGGATCTCCAAATAAAAGAAAGTGAACATTTGGGCAGCTTTCAAAAAGTATACATTCTCCTCCCCACTGGAGACAATATGTATTAGTAAAGACTAGGAATCCTGTGGTTACATTTCCCCCATCTTTATGCTTATGGTCATTGTTATCTGTGTTACTTTTCTTTTTTTTTTTTTTTAATAACTGTGTTACTTTAAAAAGTTACTTAGCCTCTGTAACCCTCAGTTTCCTTGGCTGAAAAATGGGGATAATCATGCTATTTATCGGACACAGTATATGAGAGTGTGTGTATAGACACTTTTCTTTTCCCTTACTTAAAGTAGCTTACTATACACCCTGTTATGCCTTATATTTTTGAGCCTGACTGTATATCTTGGAGCTCTTTCCTTGGAGTTGTCCTATTCTTTCATAGCGCCTGCCTTTTATTCCATCGCGTGGGTCCACCATACTTTATATAACCAGTCACTGCTGATAGACAGTCATTTCCAGTCTTTTTCTATTACAAAGAGTTTTCCTGTCCATATGTCATTTCATATCATTTCACATATGTAAATATAGCTGTAAGATACATTTCTGAGAGTGCAGCTGCTCAGTTAAAGGAAACGTACTCTTAGAATTTTATTACTATCCAGCCGCCCATCACAGCTGTTGTGGAAATGCACACTCAAGCCCAGCATAAGCGCCGGGTTCTCCGCACCCTCACCAACCAAGTGCTGTCATGTTGTGGGAAAGATCATATTGTCATTGCATTTGCACTTCTCTTATTACATTCTTCCCTTTTTTCTAAACTGTCATAGATTTTGCCCATTTTTTCCTGGACTATTGGGTCTTTTTTTTCTTACTGATTTATAAGCATTTTTATATGTTAAGGGAATTAGCCCTTTGTCTGTAAGGTTAAATTACAAAAACTTCCCCCATCTGTCCTTTGTCTTTTGGCTTCTTTTTATGGAGATGTGATTTTTTTTTTCTTGTAGTTAAATAAGTGGATTTTCTTGTTTATCTTTGGTAATTCATGGTTTCATTTTTTTAAATGTAACTTCTTTGATTCATCTGGAAATCATTTTGGTATAATCTCTGCAGTAGAGATCCAACTTTTTTTTTTTTTCCAGATGGCTACTCAGTTGTCCCAATACCATTTACTGAAAAATCCTTTTTTTCTCCACTGTTTTGAAAAGAAGACTTTCATTTAATTGCTGTGTATATTTGGGTCTGTGTCTGGGTTCTCTAGTCTGCTCCTTTGAATTGTTGATTCACCCATGTACCAGTAGTTCATTATTATTACTGCAGAACACATTCTTATTTTTAGTAGTTAGTGCCCTTTCATTAATCTTCTCTTTTCAGAATTCTCCTGGTAATTGTTACTTCTTTGTTCATCCACATGACTTCTAGGATCAGTTTGTCCAAACAAAAAACAAAAACAAAAATACCCTGTTGCAGTCAGATCAACCGAAGGAGAGCTGACACTACACAGATGTTAAAATTTCCTACCTAAATGTGGCAATGCCTTTACATTTCTTTAAGTCTCTTTTTTGTTCTCTCCATGGTTTTTTACAATTTTCTTCATATGGATTCTTCATGTTTCATGCTAAGTCTATTCCTTTCTTTTTATATTTTTCAAACCTCTGCATTTCTTCCATTGCTACTTCTGTTTGTTGCCTGAATATAAAGTTCTATTTCTGTGCTCTTTGTCTGGGTGACCTTACTGAATTATCCCACCACTTGGCCTTTTAGTTGATTCCTGGGGTCTGCAAATATTGGTTTAATCACCTTCATTTGTTTTTTCTTATATTTATTATTTAAATTCAATTAATTAACATATAATGTATTAGTTTCAGAGGTAGAGGTCAGGGATTCATCAGTCTTATATAATACCCAGGGCTCATTCCATCACGTGCCCTCCTTAATGTCCATCACCCAGTTACCCCCTCCCCCTTCCCCACCCCCTCCCCTCCAGCAACCCTCAGTTTGTTTCCTATGATTACTCTCCTTCTTTTTGAAATGTTTATTGTTTACCATTTATTTCTACTTCAGTCTAATTGCAATGGCCCATACCTCCAGAACAAAGATAACTATGATGGATTCATCCTTATCTCACTCCTGGTTTCTTTTCTTTTTTTTTTTTTAAGATTTTATTTATTTATTTGACAGAGAGAGACACAGCAAGAGAGGGAACACAAGCAGGGGGAGTGAGAGAGGGAGAAGCAGGCTTCCCGCCAAGCAGGAAGCCTGATGTGGGGCTCGATCCCAGAACTCTGGGATCATGACCTGAGCCAAAGGCAGACGCTTAACGACTGAGCCACCCAGCTGCCCCTCACTCCTGGTTTCAATGGGAGTGCTTCTGGTGCTTCTTCATCAAGCATGATGTATCTGTTAGCCTCCTGCAGCTTGTGGTTATTTGATTCTACAGTTGCTGATCTGTTTGTTTTTTTTTAAGATTTTATTTATTTATTTGAGAGAGAGAGAGAGAGAGAACACATGAGAGGGGGGAGGGTCAGAGGGAGAAGCAGACTCCCCGCCGAGCAGGGAGCCCGATGCGGGACTCGATCCCGGGACTCCAGGATCATGACCTGAGCCGAAGGCAGCTGCTCAACCGACTGAGCTACCCAGGCGCCCAAGTTGCTGATCTGTTAACATCATTCAGTTTGGAAAGGCTCTGTTTATCTCAGTTCATTACATCCTCGCCTACTGATTTTATTTTATTATTTTTAAGTTTTTAGTTAAATTCAGTTAGTTAACATACAGTGTAATACTAGTTTCAGGTGTACAAATAGTGATTCAACACTTCCATACAATACCTGGTGCTCGTCACAGCAAGTGCATTCCTTAATCCCCATCTCCTATTTCACCCCCCTACCCACCGCCCCTCCCGTAGCCATTATTTGTTCTCTATAGTTACAGTTAAAAGAGTCCATTTCTTGGGGCACCTGGGTGGCTCAGTCAGTTAAGTGTCTGACTCTTTTGGCTCAAGTCATGATCTCAGGATCGTGGAATTGAACCCCATGCTGGGCTCCTTGCTCTGCCTGCTGAATCTCTGCTGGAGATTCTCTCTTCCTCTCCTTCTGCCCCTCCCCCTGCTCTCTCTCTAAAATAAATAAATAAATCTTTTTTTTTTTTCTTTTTAAAGAGTCTGTTTCTTCCTTTGCCTCTCTTTTTTTTCCCCCTTGGCTTGTTTTAGTTCTTAAATTCCACATATGAGTGAAATCATATGGTATTTGTCTTTCTCTGACTGACTTATTTCACTTAGCTTTATACTCTTTACCTCCAACCATGTCATTGCAAATGGCAAGATTTCATTCTTTTTTATAGCTAAGTAATATTACATTACATTTTATAGCTAAGTAATATTACAGTATATATATATATATATATACACACACACACACATACATACACACACACACACACATCTTTATTCATTCATCAGTCAATGGGCACTTAGGCTGTTTCCATAATTTTTGCCCACTGATTTTAAATCCACACTCTTAGAGAGGGAAAGGGCTTGATGGAGAGTCAGCAGCTATGTGGGATGATGGTGGTATATAAGACTTCTGAGAGAGACCACTGAGATCAGGACCTGAGCCGAAACCAAGAGTCAGACACTTAACCGACCAAGCCACCCAGAAGCCCTAAACTGAATGAATTTTACAGATGGGGCAGGACTCCTTGGCTTCTGGAGTCGATATTCAGACTACAACAAGATGACTACTAGGAAATTTACTGGGGAAATATATTTCTAGTAATTTCTAGACCTTCTCAATCAATTAATCTTCAGTTCTTAAAAAGAAGAACTTAAAAGTAGGTGAAAAAGAGATCATCTACAAAGAAATAATTAGAAAAACACTGACTTTTCTTCATGATAATTAAGGCCAGGAGGCAAGGGAAATACCTTCAAAGTGCTAAGAAAAATAACTACCCAGAAAACCTATCTTTCAAAGATGAGAGTGAAATAGTCATTTACAGATAAAAACAGAGAGCACTTATAGGGGACCCTTAAACAACATGGGTTTGAACTGCACAGGTCCATTTATATGGGGATTTTTTAATACAGGACAGTATCATAAATGTATTTTCTCTTCCTTACAGTTTTCTTAACAACATTTTCTTTTCTCAAGCTTTATCTAGCTTACTAAGAATACAGTATGTAATACATAGAACATACAAAATGTATGTTATTCAACTGTTTATGTTTTCTGTAAGGCATCCACTCCAACAGTAGGCTATTAGTAGTTAAGTTGTGGGGGAGGCAAAAGTTATACACAAACTTCCAACCTTGCAGGGGATCAGTGCCCCTAATCCCTGCATTGTTCGTGGGCCAACTGTACTATGAGGAGTTTCACACTAAGGGAACTTCTGAAGTTTGCACTTCAAGAAAGAAAAGGACCCTGGGAAGATGATCAGAAGTACAAGAAGGAATGATATAAAGAGAAGTCAGTAAAGAAAATAGATAGCATTCTTAGATGCAACTAACTCTGGCTGATTTCAAAATAGGAGTCAACTGAAAGGATATCGTTCGCCCTGCATAATTGCTGGAAAAGCTCACAGGAGCCAAGATCAGAGCCAAATATCAAGCCATAGAAAAATCCATGAACACATAGCTGCAGCTGCAACCCAAACCACTGGCCACCTACTGCTTACCACACAACTTCCACTGGAACTGGACACTGGGTACTGCCTCTGAAACTGGAAGTTACTGAGATTCTCCACTGCCTCTGTTCTTATCAGCACAGGCTCCAGATTCAAAGTCCATGTGGATGTGCCTGACTGATCAAGCCTAGGCCATATGCATGGGACCAAGTTGAAGGCTGAGATACCAACTACATGGGATTTGGGGTTCCATTTCACACCAAGACTCCTATGTAAGGACATCCCAAAACATAGGAATAGGGGGGTCTGGGCAACACAATATATTTGATTTCTACTATAGGCAGATACTTTAAAAATAGTATCAGAGCATTATGGGAAAAAGTAAAAAGCAACAGGATAAGACCATAACTAAGGCAGATTGTTTTATTTAAGATTTTTTAAATAACTCAGATTGTAGTGAGTAGGCAGTAGATATAATCCAAGCAAAAGATCTTATTGGAAAAATCACAGCTGAAGGTCCTCTGAAAGTGAAAGACCGTAGGCAGACATCCACAGAGTGGAGAAGTTCCAGAGCAAATCCTTCTGTTTGTGCCAAAGTCTTATGCCTCCAAGAAAAGCAGGGGTAAATTATCTGTGGAAGAGCACAGGAATACCAGCCAAGTAACTGCTTGGTCCAGCTTTCAATTCCCCCTAAGGTCTTCAAATCAATACAGTACCTGGGGGCTCCCAACAAGAGCACAGGCCCAGGAATGTACCTGGAATTTGGAAGTTGATATGAAGCCAGTGATATGGAATAGGTGGGCAGATTGGAGGTAGGCACCAGAAATACAAACAAAGCAGCATGTTGAAGTCAGGCAAGAAGGAGGCTGGAAGAATATGGTTATTAAAGGCCAAGGTTGTTTTAAAAGGTGAGGAACAAGCACAGAACTACAGGTGGTGAGCAGCAGGTATGGCAGGACATGGAAGAGTAGGCAGATGTAGTATAAAGCTTAAGAAATTAACAGAAATTGAGATTAGAGGTGGGGGCAAGCATTGTCACATACCTAGACACCAAAAGGTAATAATGAAAAACAATTACGTATGGTAAGACATTGACATTTGTATAGTGAGAGAAAGAAAAAAGAACTCTTTACATCTCTGCTTAATTTTCAAAATTTTTCATAATCACTTTATTCATTCATTCAAGAAGTATTTATCAAATTATGTGCAGACTGGAATGACATACTGCCCTGTCTTTGTATTCATGGAATTTATGATCCAGTGGAGGAGAAAGACAAAAATTAGTAAATGATTGAATAAATTAACAAGAGATCATGAGTAGTAGTGTGCTGTGATAGAGAATAAGGGTGTAATGGGGTATGTTCTATTGAAGGAATGTCTCTTGAGATGACACCTAACTAAAAGATGAGAGGAGGCCTTCATGTGAAGAGTTGTGCACTTACGGGGGTGGGATTAAGAGCAGAGGGAACAGCATGTGAACTCCTGATGGTTCTTCCCATCATACGATCCTACATATCAACGCGGTAATAAGGACATGTGTAATGAGTACATAGAAGAAGCACAAAACCAGGCTTGTTGGCATAGGGAAGGTTTCCTAGAATTCTCAAATGTTGTGTTTTCATTTCTAAGAAAATGCTGAAAAACTAACAGGGTCATTTTCTGTATCATTTGGATGACCCTATATAACTGAATACTGCATACAATTCTATTGCCCAAGTATGTGTTCATGATCTATAACTTTCCTTATGGTTCTAAGACTGAATAGAAAAAACAAGTCATGGTAATCCCTTCTCTTTCCAACCCCCAGTTTTAATTTTTGTTACATTAACCAAAAGCACTGGAGATAGCCCATCATCTGAGTATCTTTTCCTGGTTCCTCCTCACCTCTCTGTCCTCTTCATATCGGAGAACCTCAGGGCTCAGTCCCTGGTACTCCTCTCTGTCTACACTCGTTCCCTTGATGAAACTATTCAGGTCCTTAGCTTTAAATATCACATGTATGCCAATGACTCCAGAATTTACATTTCCAGCCTAGACCTTGTCTCCAAACCTCTAACTGGTATATAGTCAGCTGCCCACTTCGATCTCTATTCAGATGACTCACATTTCAAATTTGACATGACAAAAATTGCAGTCTTCATGCTGTCCTACAAATCTTCTCCTCCTGGCATCGCCCCACACACACCCTGATCTCAGCACCTACCAGCAGCATAGGTCAAACGCTCGGGAGTCATTCTTGACTCTCCCTCTCTCCTTTCCATCCTGTTGCCCAACTTATCCAGCAGATTGTGCCTCCAAAGTTGATCTCAGCTCTACACTCGTTTCCACTTACAGTGCCATCACCCTACCCAAAGCTATCACCATCTCTCAGCTAGATTACTACATCAGTTTCCTGATCTTGCTGCTCCCGTTCTAAACCATTCTCCATCTAGGAACAACGGTTATGTTTTAAAAACCTAAATCAACTGCTTCCCACTGTACTTTGGATAAAATAAGAATTCCTAACCATGGCCAACGAGGCCATTTATTACAATCTGATCCCACCTGTATTTTGAACTTCTCCACCTATGTTTCATGCCACTTTTTTTTTGGATAATTTATCTTTTTTTTATTAACATATAATGTATTCTTTATTTCAGGGGTACAGGTCTGTGATTCATCAGTCTTACACAATTCACAGCACTCACCATAGCACATACCCTCTCCAATGTCCATCACCCAGCCACTCCATCCCTCCCACCCCCCCTCCACTCCAGCAACCGTTTCTTGAGATTAAGAGTCTCTTATGGTTTCATCTTGTTTCATTTTTTCCTCTCTTCCCCTATGATCCTTTGCCTTGTTTCTCAAATTCCACATATCAGTGAGATCATATAATAATTGTCTTTCTCGGGGCGCCTGGGTGGCTCAGTCGTTAAGCGGCTGCCTTCGGCTCAGGTCATGATCCAGGGTACTGGGATCGAGCCCCGCATCGGGCTCCCCGCTCAGTGGGAAGCCTGTTTCTCCCTCTCCCACTCCCCCTGCTTGTGTTCCCTCTCTCGCTGTATCTCTCTCTGTCAAATAAATAAAATCTTTAAAAAATAATAATAATAATAATTGTCTTTCTCGGGCACCTGGGTGGCTCAGCTGGTTAAGCGACTGCCTTCGGCTCAGGTCCTGATCCCGGAGTCCCTGGATCGAGTCCCGCATCGGGCTCCCTGCTCGGCAGGGAGTCTGCTTCTCCCTTTGACCCTCCCCCCTCTCATGTACTCGCTCTCTCTCATTCTCTCTCTCTCAAATAAATAAAATCTTTTAAAAAAAAAATAATTGTCTTTCTCTTTTTGACTTATTCCGCTTAGCATAATACCCTCTAGTTCCGTCCACGTCATTGCAAATGGCAAGATTTCATTTTTTTTTTTTTTTGATGGCTGTTTCATGCCACTTTCATCCTTCCCTCCCTCAATCACTATGCTCTGCACACCTAAATTAGCCTTATCTAATTCCTCAAACACATCGATCTCCTCTCCACCTCAGGGCCTTCCCATAATCTGCCTCTGCCTAGAAGGCTCTTCCCCTAGGTCTTCATAGGATTAACTTCCTCAGTGTTTAGAAGAAAATATGAGTATCTTGCCCTCTTCCTATAGGAACCACCAAACTACTGGGCTTTGCTTCTAGTAGAAAGACAATGGGCCCCTGTTTATAGAGCCTTCACATTAGAGGAGTGCACAAACCACTCTGGCAGCCAGGCAGGCTGTTTACTGGAGTTGTCTAAGAATGCCAGCTTCCCTACAAAGTTGCAATCACCTCTGCTGGGAAGACAAACCCACCAGTCCCATAAGAATTTTGCCCAGCCCCTCTTACTGGGAGATGAGGAGCCCCCCCTCTTACTGGGAGAAGATGAGCCCCCGGTTCTCACTGTCTGGAAAGCTCAGAGTGAGGACTCATGGCCATTTTCAAACAACCCTGCTCTTGGAACTACAACTTATTTCTTGTCTTTCTCCTCTACTAGACTGAAAGCCAGAGCCGTATCTCTTCTGTCTCCTCCTGTATTCCCAGCATCTGGCAAAGTGCTGGGCATCTATGAAGTGCTCAATAAACACTTGTTGAATAAATGAATAGCTGGACAGGAGGAAGGGAAACAAGAAAATATGTCCAAGATCACAGCCAAAACATAGTTATTTCCTGTGAGGCAACAGAAAAAATCAGAAACTCTAATCTTGCAGGAATGGTTCCAGGTTATTGAAGTCTTCCTCAAATTGTATTTCTGATCAAAGCAATTCCACAGAGATTAACCTGAGCCCCAGTGGAGCCCCGTGCAGTTCAGGTGCACGGCGGCCCACGCAGGGTGATTCTGGTACTGCTACAGTGGTGCTCGCTGTGACGCAGGTCACGCTTGGTTGAGTCAGTACAGCACAAGTCCTTAAAGGAAAATGGGGCCTTTGTATCGGATCCTTCCTACTGCTCATGTTGATACACGTGTAGGAGGTGACATACGTGTAGGAGGTGACATACGTGTAGGTGGTGATATACGTGTAGGAGGTGATATATGTGTAGATGACATACGTGTAGGAGGTGATATACATGTAGGAAGTGATATATGTGTAGGAGGTGATATACGTGTAGGAGGTGATATACGTGTAGGAGGTGATGTCAGCACTGTGCACACGTCTGCTGGGACTCATTAGCCTTTCCCGCACACTGGCAACTGGTGTGCCTTCCCGCCCCACAGCCGCCACCTGTGTCTGTCTGAAGACTGCTTTCAGGCTGCCCAAGACCACTTTGCCTGATAGCCTCAAGGTCCTGGGAATTCAAACCTCCCCAGGGGCAACCCTTAAACCAGTGGTTCTCAACTGGGGGGTAATTTTGACCTCTGGGGGTGAAAATGTCTAGAGGCACTCTGGGTTGTCATCCCTGGCCGGGGGAGGGGTTGGGAGAATCCTGGCATCCAGCAGGCGGAAGCCAGGGATGCTGCTGGACACCCTACAGTGCAGGGGACAGACTCCTGCAACAAAGGACAAAGAACTAGCCCCGAAATGTCAGTAGTGTCCAGGTTGAGAAACTCCACCATAAACAATGACTGACAGGCAGGGAAGTGTTTACTCCAGGTCTTTTGTGCCAAATCTGGAAAATTCTGAGACAGGATCTATACTCTCTCCAGAGCTCTCCTGTCAGACTGAGCTAAAATTACCTCCTTGGAAGTCTGCCTGCTATTGTGTCCTTATTTGGCTTCCTTCTCCTCCCTGTCCACTTCCCCACTGCCCCAACAATTTTTCCTAAGAACACTTCTGAATAAACCACTTCTATTCAAATCCGCATCTCAGGGTTGCTTCTAAGAGGAAAAACCTAAAATAATATGTACACATGGATACTTAAGGACAACTACAGATTTTGTGTACACGGTATGGAATACATTATTAAGTGGTGGTTATGCCCTAACAGAACCCATGGGGTTGCACAAGCCCCTGAGGAGGGCGTCAGAGTATCCTAAACCCAAACCAAGAAAGCATGGTCTGATAGGAAAAGAAACTAAAAAGTTAGGAAACCCGAGTCATCTCTGAGACTAAGGAGTCATGACTTAAGTAAATCACAGCCATATGGAAAATGAGAAAATAGAAACTGGATAATTGCTAAGATCTTTTTCTCTAACATTCTATTTTTTCTCATAACAGTGGTTCTTAACCAGGGGCAATTTTTGCCCCCTAGGGAACATTTGGTAATGTTTGGAGACATTTTTGGTTGTCATAACTGGGGCAGGGATGCATCTAGTGAATAGAGGCCAGAGATGCTGCTCAACATTCTACATTGTACAGGGCAGTCCCCCCAGTCCCACCCGCCCCAACAAAGAATTCTCCAGCCCAAAGTGTCAGTAGTTCCGAGGTTGAGAAACCCTGTCTTACAGAGACAAATTAGATATTAGCTTAAGGAATTCCTGATGGTTACAACTATTAAATGAGGCGATATGTTGAAGGGAACCATACAGCATGGTCTCTAAATACACCTTTAAGAACAGCATAGACTATAGAGGTGCCTGGGTGGCTCAGTTGGTTGAGCGTCTGCCTTTAGCTCAGGTCATGATCCTGGGGTCCTGGGATTGAGCCCTGAGTCAGGCTCTCTGCTCAGCAAGGAGCCTGCTTCTCCCTCTGCCATTCCCCCAGCCTGTTCTCTCTCTCTCTCAAATAAATAAAACCTTAAAAAAAAAAAAAAAAAAAAAACCAGCATAGACTACAGACACTTTTCTGTGTAAGATTCTTATTCTAAGCAGAACTTGAAATGTTATGTGGCAGAACTAAGCACCTGTGCATGCACCTAGAGACAGAGGACAGCAGGGGCCCGAATCTTAGCAAGTTGGACATGATTCTGAAGAATCAACTCTCAGGCATGTATGAGGATTTAAATATTCAATGAGTGCACATCCCTCTCCCCTGCAATCACCAAAGAAACCTCCCTCACATGTCCACTCACCTGTGGATACAATTCTGGGGACCAAGTTTCCTCCTCTAAACATGTTCCTTGAGGGGCACCTGGGTGGCTCAGATGGTTAAGCGTCTGCCTTCGGCTTGGGTCGTGATCCCAGGGTCCTGGGATCGAGCCCCACATCAGGCTCCCTGCTCGGCAGGAAGCCTGCTTCTCCCTCTCCCTCTCCTCCTGCTTGTGTTCCCTCTCTCACTGTGTATCTCTCTGTCAAATAAGTAAATAAAATCTTTAAAAAACAAAAAACAAAAAACAAAAAAAAACATGTTCCTTGAATGGAGAAGAGAAAGTTTCCCCAAATCATATGCAGGTAAGTGCTAGAGAAAGCTAATTATTTTATAGCTGACTTATCAGTTAATAAAAGCTTTTAATATACAATGTATTTACTTATGAGTCTGGTTTATTAATGTGACAGGCAGTAAGATGACATCATAGTTAACTTTGACTTCACATTCCTATTGGTCCAAACCTCTCACGCCCTTCTTAAACAAAGAGGTGGCAGTAAAATCCAACATACTGTGTAACCAGCCAATGTCACATATTACTTAGAAAACTCTACACTCCCAACAGGAAATTCTAGAAATGAAAAGGTTTCTCAGTTTCATTATCAGATAGGTGCCCTGTTCCAGTAACCACAACAGGTAGGCTAAAATGAAAACATTTACTCCTGGATTGTTGGTTTCTTAGAAAGTGATTTAAGAATAAACTTCCTTTTTGAAGTAGGTCTGACATCATGAATTTTCTTTCATCTTTGATAATGATATTTGAAATGTGCATCAGAAATCTGCTAAGGTGCTTAAAATTTTTTTTTATTAAAGACTAGTGGCTGTCCATTGAAATGCAGGGTGGCAGCTGAGTTGGGAGCCCAAAGTTTTCATTTGGCTCCAGAGATGGATGGCCTACACCCTGCACTTCACTCAAGCCTGGCTCATCAGGAACCGGGCAAGGACAGGCATACTCTCCTCTCTCTGGTGTCTTTGGCAGACCCCCTCATCAGGAGAAGGGCCTGGATCCTAAGTACTACAACTCACACCACAAAGCGCTTCAACCACCTGCTGTCAACTGTCAAACGAATACGTGTTTAACAGAAATACAGTCTTTTGGGCGCCTGGGTGGCTCAGTTGGTTAAGCGACTGCCTTCGGCTCAGGTCATGATCCTGGAGTCCCGGGATCGAGTCCCGCATCGGGCTCCCTGCTCGGCAGGGAGTCTGCTTCTCCCTCTGACCCTCCTCCCTCTCATGCTCTCTCTCAAATAAATAAAATCTTAAAAAAAAAAAAAAAAGAAATACAGTCTTTTGACATTTCAGATCCAAGGTCTCAAAGCTGAATATTTACTCTAATACAACTACCCCTGTTTTAGTCAGAAGAAAAGTAAATATGTTAAGCTGTGATTCATACTGCTTATGGTTATTAAATGCAAAATTTTCTAAAAAATGGCAATTTTTTTTTTTACCCATGTTACGCCTTTCATCTCACAGGGATACTGTATATAATCGAAGAAAATGGAATTAACATTTATTGAGATTCAACTCCGGATTTTCCAATATGCTTCAGTAAAATACATTCATTCTTCAAAGTGTGGGGCGACTGAGGGTAGTGTAGTGGTTCAAACGAAGGCTGTTTTACTGCCACTTGCAGTATTTAAGAAATAGTAATAAACTTAAAAACAATATTTTATTTCTTCACAGGTCGACATATCAATCCTTATTTGATGTGGAAACAACAAAAAAATCAAGGCAAAGCACACCCTCAAAGTAAGACATGTTTCCTGTCCAGTCATATCCAAACGAGATAGGGAAGGGAAGTAGTGTTATTCAACTAGGTAAATCTCTATTTGGTTAAATAATAAATAAATTATTTTTAAAGCATACTTATTAAAGGAACAGCTCCTAGTAGCAGACAGAGCAAGTAGAATTAATATTATCAATAACTAAGGCAAAGATATAATAAAATGACTGAACTTCAAATTACACAGACATCGGCCTGAATAACATTTGATATCTCAGTATTTCCTCTTCCGTAACTAAAATGGACAGTGACTTGTGTAATAAAGTTGTTATACATTCTAAAACAATTTTGACCAAAAATAAATAAATAAATAAAACAATTTTAACCAAAATATAGCATTTAATACATTACCTGGAGATATAACAGGTACTTGCTGTCTGTTGAATCACTACACTAGGCATCAGTAAACATGAGTCCCTAATTAGCTAATAAATCTATGCCACATTGGCTTGGCACCCCACTTTTTTTAAGACTTTATTTATTTATTTGAAAGAGAGAGAGAGGGCTTGAGTGGAGGGAAGGGGCAGAGGAGTGCGGAGCCTGACGCTGGGCTCGATCCCAGAACCCCAGGATCATGATCTGAGATGAAGTCAGACGCTTAGCCGACTGAGCCACACAGGTGCCCCTGGACCCCAGTTCTTTGCTATAAAATGTTCATTTTGCTTCTAGGGTTCCATGGCTCTAAAATCAATCAGATGGGCTAAATAACTAATAATATTTTAAAATAGGAATTATCCCATTGATTCTGTTTCTCCAGAGAACCCTGCCTAATACAGAAGTTTTCCTAGAGAAAGTGATTCCAGGCTGAGACTCTCATAGTATGTAGAAATTAGGTAGGTAAAGTGGAGAAGAAAGGGGAAGGCAGTGGAAAGCAGCATGAGCATAGCCCCAAAGGGCAAGACTGTATATGAGGCATTCATACATAAACTGTAAGACCTGAGCTAATGATACCACGTACTGAGATGTTATCAGAGTCTGTCTCTTATTCTGTGTCCTGAGAAAATAGGAGATAAGCATTCCCAGAGAATATGGATTTACATATTATCAAATTACTTCTCTTTTTCTCAAGAAAGACTATTTGAAGAGACTTCTGGCATGTAATTAATCTCTCTTGGTTAATATTAACTATTGCTATTTAACTTGAGTCACACTCAGTTTGGAAGCTATCTAACCATTAATGATCATTCTGTTATTTGAAAATCAGCTGAGCCTTCCCACCTCATTGTCATAGACACGTATGTGAGGCAGGATGAAAATACATGCTGAATAAATTAAAAATTAAAAATTTTAAATGACTGGCACATAGATTTAGTTATGAAACTTAAAAAAACACAGAGATACAGTCTTCTCTGGATCCCACATATAAGAGATACTCGGTATACATTGGTTGATTTGAAAAGCCACTTCTAGACAGGATTAATTTTAAGTCACATATCTTTATAAGATAAACTATTTCTCATGTACTTATAGTTTATCATTTTCTTTGGTTATGGACATTAACCTCTTCAAACGGACATGATCACACTTAAAACCAATTAGCAATGGTGGTAAGTGATGTTTTACTCTTGTTTTTTCCTCCATGCTTGGAAGCTAGAATTTTGTACGTATTTGTTTTCTCACTGGTTCTCCCATCTCCATGACAAAATTATTTGGAAACTTAGCAGATAGTGGTACTTGTAATTGTAGCCATATCCTAAGGACAGTTCATCTTAGAGTAAGTACATTCCTCAGTAGCTTTAGCTCTGAGAACTTGTAACTTCCCTAGCAAACACTACAGTAATATGCCAAACAGATAATGACCTCCCTGCCATGTTGGTTAACAATGCAGATGATAAATGGCTCTCAGGTAACTTTCAGTACCACCACCCCACAAAAGGGGGAAAGACAGCACTGCATGAAGGAATCGCTCTCCTTCAAATGTATGGACATATAAACTAATTTACCTTTGTAAGTATAAAATTTGTAATTTTATATTATGAACTAAATATTCTCATAGTAAGGAAAACTCCTGAAACTTGCAGAAAATATTGTGACAGAACAGGGAATCTCAATCTTTAACACATAATACCAATATAAGACTACATTTCTTTCAAAACAGCTATACACCATACTTGGAATGAAAAAGCTGTTTCTCATCATTTTCTTCCTAAGGCAGAAGAAATAATAGAGCACTGTCACTTTCAGATAAGTAAACTAAGACGAGAAGAAGTATCAAAGGTACACTTTGAATACTTTCAAATGACCCTGTGATAAAAATGGAAATCTTGCTGGAATGTGAGCAGCACAGGTGTTTTATAACAACAATTTCCCTATTATCTTCGGAAAACCGATCATTATTTGAGCTGTCTGAGCTGAGCTCCAGCCATCCCAGCCTCAAAATGCCATATTCTTGGGATGCAGATTCACATGAGGAGGAGGAGGAGGATGACTGGAGATGTTCTCTGACAAGCCAGAGACGAATTCTGCACTGATAAATTTCTCTTACCCTCCCTGTGCTATGAAGCCTCTCAAACAAGCATAATACAAGCCCCATCTAGTTTCCTTACCCTGTGGACGACAGTGCCGTATTTCCTTCAAAGCTCATACAGTGCTTAGAGTTACCCCTGCTAATGCAGTGATAAATGGGTAAAAAAAAAAAAAAAAAATTTTTTTTTTGGTCCTCAAAAATGAAGACAAGTGTTTTTAAAAGGAAGAATAATGAACTGTGTTAAATACTTCAAATGCCACCGATAAAACAGAAATTAAAAACTGGAGACTTCAGACATACATTTATGTATTACCAAAATGTGAGGGGAATTCTTAAAACTACACTTCAGAGGACCTGGGTGTCTGAGAGACATCATAAAACGGGATTATAACTTAGCAGCAAGCTGAAACTTCAACTAAGTGAAAACTTGCCTAAAACTTCAACTAAGTGGAAACTTGCCTAGCCACAGACTCTGAATAGGTGAGGATGATTAGAATGGTATATAGCAAAAGGGAAAGCGGCAGAAAGAACTGTGTGAGTCCAGGAGAAAGACAGTAAAAATGGACACAGATGGTAAAGATCTTCAGCAATCCCCCGTTAGGGGCACAGTGCTAAACGGGCCACACCAGAGCCTGGGTAATAGCTCTGTCTACAATCCACTTCCCTTTGCTTTGATTTCATGTTCTCCACACAATCATCTGGCTTCCAAAATAAAATTATGTAGGTGCCTTGACACAAAACAGATTAATTGTGAAGGCAGACATAATACTTCTGTCAATGGAAGGGACTATCTTCCCTTTATAAATTAGTAAACTGGTATTGTAGTTTGTAAATCAGCCTTTGGAAAGTGTGGTTAGCTGAGCCAATTGTCCAAATTCATTAGTGTTCTGACAGAATGAACATTCTAGCAAAACTTGCAAAACTGGGTGCCCAGATGCTGCCCTCAGAGACTTCACTCAGGCGGAGCTGTCCTGAGCAGTGCTGGTCTCCCCATTATTCCCACCTCCTTTCTCCGGCAACACCCAAGCTTATCTACTCTCTTATGGCAAGCAACATCAATTACACAAGGTCTTGAAACATGTTTTTCTACTTTACAAAGGAATAATTTGAGTAATCAAATTGAATCTTCCCAAATGTGGCCCAAAGACCAAAAGATTAACCTTCCAACATCTTGATTTTAAAATAAAGTATAAGGGCACCTGGGTGGCTCAGTTGGTTAAGCGACTGCCTTCGGCTCAGGTCATGATCCTGGAGTCCTGGGATCGAGTCCTGCATCGGGCTCCCTACTCAGTGGGGGGTCTGCTTCTCCCTCTGACCCTCTTCCCTCTCGTCCTCTCTGTCTCTCATTCTCTCTCTCTCAAATAAATAAAAAATAAATAAATAAATAAAATAAAGTATACGTATTTTGTTTATTTTCCTCATTCCTAGGACTGAAAAAGTATTAATAATGTTATTATTAATATTAAACATTAATAAGGAACAAGGGCTTTGACAAATGTCCATCGACTGATGAATGGATAAAGAAGATGTGGTATGTGTGTGTATATGTATATATAAAATGGAATATTACTCAGCCATCAAAAAGAATGAAATCTTGCCATTTGCAATGATGTGGATGGAACTAGAGTGTACTATGCTAAGTGAAATAGAGAAAAGAAAAATACCATGATTTCACTTATATGTGGAATTTAAGAAACAAAACAAATGAACATAGGGGAAGGAAAAAAAAAAGGAGAGAGAGATAAAGGTAAACCATAAGAGACTCTTAAAGATAGAGAACAAACTGAGGGCTGATGGAGGGAGGTGCTTGGGGGATGGGCTAGATGGGGGATGGGCTAGATGGGGGATGGGCATTAAGAAGGACACTTGTGATGAGCACTGGGTGTTATATGTAAATGATAAATCACGAAATTCTACTGCTGCAACCAATATTATACTATATGTTAACTAACTAGAATTTAAATAAAAATTTGGAAGAAAAAAAAGGAACAAGGGCTTTGAAAAATTCAAAAGGTTAAATTACATTTTAATGTCTGAACTGCCTAAAGATAAAACTACATAACCTGGGATTTGGCGATGTTTCTTGGATATGACACCAAAGGCCCAGGCAACAAAAGTAACAACAGACAAATTAGACTTCATAAAAATTTTAAAATTGTGTGCATCAAAAGGCAGTATCACCACAGTAAAAGGCAGGTCACACTATGGAAGAATATATTTGCAAACCATATATCTGATAGGGAATTAATAACCAGAACATATAGAAAACTCCTAAAACTAAATAAACAAAAAACCCCAAATTAAAAATGAATAGGCATTTCTCCAAGACATACAAATGGCCAATAAGCACATGAAAAGATAATCAATGTCACTCATCATCAGGGAAATGCAAATCAAAGCTACAATGAGATACCACCACCTACCCACTAGGACTATGATTAAAAACAAAAAAACAAAAAAACAGAAAATAACACATGTTGGTAAGGATGTGGAGAAATTGGAAACTTTGTTGTTCCCACCCTGTTGATAGGAATGTAAAACGGTACAGTGGCTATGGAAAATAGTATGATGGTTCCTCAAAAAATTAAAGATAGGGGGCGCCTGGGTGGCTCAGATGGTTAAGGGTCTGCCTTCGGCTCAGGTCATGATCTCAGGGTCCTGGGATCGAGCCCCACATCAGGTTCCTGGCTCAGCGTGGAGCCCGCTTCTCCCTCTGCCTCTGCCTCTCCCCCTGCTCATGCTCTCTCCCTCTCTATCTCTGTGTCTGAAATGAATAAATAAAATCTTAAAAAAAAACACAAAACACTAAAGATAGAATTATCAGTTGGTTGAGCATCCAACTCTTGATTTCGGCTCAGGTCGTCATCTCATGGTCCTGGGATTGAGCCCCGCGGCCGGCTCTGCACTCAGCAGAGAGTCTGCTTGTCTCTCTCCCTCTGCTCCTCCCCCAGCTCACACTCTCTTTCTATCAATCTCTAAAACAAATAAAATCTGTAAGAAAAAATGGAATTACTGGATCCAGCAAGTCTACTTGTGAGTATATATACATGAAAGAACTGAAAGTAGAATCGCGAAGAAATATTTGTACACCCATATTCGTATCAGCATTATTCACAACAGCTAAAATACAGAAGCAACCCAAGTGTCCACTGTGTGATGAATGAATAAGCAAAATGTGGTATATACAGGCATATATTCAGCCATAAAAAGGAGGGAAGTGCTGACACATGCTATAACACGATGAACCTTGAAGACATGCTGCTAAGTAAAATAATCCAGTCACAAAAGGATAAATTCTGTATGATTCCACTAACATGAGAGACCTAGAATAGTCAAAATCATAGAGACAAAAAGTAGAACAGTGGTTGCAAGGGGCTGGGAGAGGGTAGAGAAATGGGGAGCCCTTTAATGGGTACGGAGTTCGGGTTTTACAAGATGGAAAGAGTTAGGGTGATGGATGGTAGTGATGGCTGCAGAACATTCTGAATATATTTAGTACTAATGAACTATACACTGAAAATTGGTTAAGATGGTAAATATTATGGTGTGTCTGTTACCACAATAAAAAAAAAAAAAACCCTAAAAAAAAATCAGAAAACTTCATAGCCTAGGTATGTGTATGAATTTCACTGTGGTCTACCTACTTCAATAACTCGATAAATCACCCTGAGGGCTTCTTCCAGATTCACAAGCTGGTGCAAATTATTGCCACTGTGACTCACTGTTAGTGAAAGAAGTGTGTCACACCCCTGGGCATATAGGGGAAGAAGAAAAGCCAAGTCAAAAACTATTATCTTGTTTCACATACCCAGGTAAGATCGTTTGGGGAAAAAAAAAATTGTTTTAACGCTTTCAGCTTTCAAGAAGGAACCAGGAATCGGAACCCCCAGAGCATGTATTATTTATTATCCACATGGCGGAAATAGAATGTAGACGCATGAGCAACTCCTGCCCATCAGAACCATACTCTCTTAAGCCAAATAAACAAACGCATCATTCCAAACATTTTCCCATTTTCTTGTTTCTGCAACTTACTTTCTCCTGGACTAGGAAAGGGGAAACTTTTCCCTTTGTTATTTCTCAAGCTTAGTTTTTTCTGGACTGGGAAAAGAAACAAACTTGACTGTAGATCAAATCTGTCATAATGTTTCCCTCATTCTTCCAATCCTGTTGGAATCATCTCTTCCCCTTCCTTTCAAGAAAACAGATGTCATTTTTCTAATTCTACAAGATAAAGGACATGTGTGCGGGGTGCATGGACAGACACAGACACACACCCATAAGCCAAATCCTACTGCCTAATGTGGTTTTCTGGGCCCCTGATGTCACCATTTCCCTACAAAAGCCCACTATCCTTAGCTCACCCTCCTTCTGCCTTGCCCATAGGCTTCAAAATAATAAAAATATCTTTAAGAAAAAAAGAAATGAGGTGCGCCTGGGTGTCTCAGTCGTTAAGCGTCTGCCTTCGAGTCAGGTCATGATGCCAGGGTCCTGGTATCGAGCCCCGCATCGGGCTCCCTACTTGGTGGGAAGCCTGCTTCTCCCTCTCCCACTCCCCCTGCTTGTGTTCCCTCTCTTGCTGTCAAATAAATAAAAATTAAAAAACTTAAAAAAAAAAAAAGAAAAAAAGAAAAGAAGAAATGAAATACTTTCAGAAAAGACTCAAGTACTTTTTCAGTGTCCCAGAGAAGAAACTGTACTTAGTTAATAAACAATCTAGTTTTACCATTTTAAGAAAATGCTTTTGATACATTTTGCCTTTCCTTCCTTTAGCTTCCAGCCTTAAAAGCCAGAAAAGGATTGGGTGTTTGGGTGGCTCAGCTGGTTGAGTGTCTAACTCTTGATTTCAGTTCAGGTCATGATCTCAGGATCTTGAGATCAAGCCCCACGTTGGGCTCCCCACTCAGTAGGGAGTCTGCTTCTCTCCCTCTACCCCTCCCCTGGCTCACTCATGCTCTCTCTCTCTAAAATAAATAAACAAATCTTTTTTTTAAAAAGCCAGCAAAGGACTGACATTTGACTACACTGAGGTGTATAAATATGAACACACACACACACAAAGTAAATGCAGAAAATCAAACATATTTTCTTTTTGCCCCTTCCAAATACTCTGAAAATAATTTCCTACAATACAAAGATGTCCACTGTCTTTTTTGCCTAACTCAGTAAAAACAAAATCACATTTAGAAAATCAACTTCATCTCTACTGTCTTTTAAAGCCAGGAAAACCCAAACACACAAGCAGCACAGATAAAAATTATTTGCAAGTGGGCTGTTCTTAAAATCATCACAGTATTTGCCTGGGTTAAGAACTCTGAGGTGGTTCTTTTCAAATGGTCACTGGACATCTCTCTATGTTCTGTTTTAGCTCAGAGTAACTTACGGAAAATAGTATCTTTAAATGTATCTTTAAAAAAAACCCTAGATAGTAACTCACAATATATGAACATAAGTATTTGAGGTAAACTAACACAGAAGGAAACTGAAGGATGACGATCAGTATATGAAACAGTTATACAGAAGGAAAGACCAGGAATAGATTTTCTGATCTTCTATTTGCTCACTTACTGCATAAAATCCATCAAATTTTATTTGGAAATATTCTGTACATTCTGATATATTCACTAGAATATAAACTCTCGGGGGTGGGGGCTTACTAGATGCATTCCCAGCACCTAAAATGAGAGGCACAATGTTGTTAGCTACCCAATATTTATTTGTTGAATAAATATCCCTATGTTGTAGGCAGATGGGCATTTACACTAGAGGACTCTTCAGGTCTTTTCCAGACATAAGAGTCAAAGATTTTACTATCTTAGGCCAAACTAATTTTCAGATTTTCTATCAAGAAAGCAAAAATTGAGCGTGAGTTTTGGTAAACAGTAGGAAGAGGGAGGGAGGGAGGGAGGAAGGAGGGAAGGGAACAGGGCTGAGGAAAGGAGGGGGAGGGACAGCTCTGTATATGTTCCTCTGAAGGAAATCTGAATTACAAGGTGTCTCATGTTAGAAGAAAGAATATACAGTATCAGGAAGCATATAAGCACCTCATAGAATGACATCCTTACCTTCCCACTCCGTCCTTAACTGCTTTCCGTAAGCTTTGCTTCCTCCTTGAGGCCTCTCTTCCTTCTGACTGCCAATCTGTTCTCCTTCCCAGGGCTCCTTTTCCATTACGAATAAGAAAACATAACTCAGCAATCCTCCCACCTTCCTCATCTCCAGACTATTTATACATTGAGGACCTGTCCTTAGCACTGAGACATATGTGAGGTTAGGCTTGCTTCTCTTACAGCCTCTTCCCTGAATCCTGTCCTTAAATTCTATTGCAGAGGGGTGCCTGGGTGGCTCAGTCGGTTAAGCGTCTGCCTTCAGTTCAGGTCATGATCCCAGGGTCCTGGGATCGGCTCCCTGCTGGGTGGGAAACCTGCTTCTCCCTCTCCCACTCCCCATGCTTGTGTTCCCTCTCTCACTGTGTCTCTCTCTGTCAAATAAATAAATAAAATTAAAAAAAAAAAAATTCTATCGCAGAAGCCCTCCAAATCTCTCATTCTTATCCTGTCAACGATCCGATCTTCTGCTCGTCTTCTTTTCTACAGAAGTCATTCGAATCCTGTTTGGCTGGTAAATAACTTAAATAGGTTATTTACATCATACAGGAAATTTTCAGTCTAAGTACCCTTCTTATTTTTTTTTTTAAAGATTTTATTTATTTATTCATGAGAGACACAGAGAGAGAGAGAGAGAGAAGCAGAGGGAGAAGCAGGCTCCCAAGGAGCAGGGAGCCCGATGCGGGACTCGATCCCAGGACCCTGGGATCATGACCTGAGCCGAAGGCAGATGCTTAACCATCTGAGCCACCCAGGCGCCCCAGAACCCTTATTTTATACAGGAATCAAACTTAACTGCCGAAAATAAATGTTTTAAATAAATTAATACAATTTTTGTGCTTGGTAATAATACATAGTAAGCTGTTATCATGCAATAATAAGGTAAAATCTGATTAATATCTCAGCAATCTACAAAATTTCAAATTAAATGCTATTGAATAGAATCGTATGTTATAAACACTGTTGAGAATTTCAGAATTTTTTTTTCTAGGCCAGAACTCCTAGTGTGAGGCTATCGTATTTCTATTTTCTATAATTAAGAAATGTGTCAATGAATTTTAAAAGTAAATTTACTAATAAGGTAAATAATCCAGCATTCTCTCTCTCAACAGGATGATATTAGCCTTCAAGTCCCACCATATTGTGCAATAAGACATGACTCAATGAGTTCATTCATTTTTTTCTGTTTATTCATTGCTCTACCCCAAACACTCAAAACACTGCCTTATCAGCTAAGTGAATGAATAAACAGATATGTACTTCCTGCGTGCCAGGTACTATGCTAGCCTCAGGAACACAGCAACAAACATGACCCCGTTCTCATGGAAACTGCACTGGAGAAGATGCACTGAACTGAATGAAAATTATGTAATTATTCAATTACAATTATGATAAAAGCAACAAAGGAGAGTTACATATGAAAATAGAATCTAACACTGCCTAAGATGTTAAAAAAAAAAAAAAAAAAGACTTCTGAGGAACAGACTTTTAAGCTAGCACCTAAGTGGGTGGGTTGGGGGAGATTAGCAAAGGGAAGCACAAAGAGGAAAACTATTGCACGTGGATGAAATGATGTGTGTGAAATCCTTTAGAAGGGAGGGGCGTCCTGCCTCCCAAGAACTGAAAAAAGACCAGTGGGAAAGATGAGGCTGGAATGAAAGGAAGAGCTCAGACAATGAAAGGGCCTTGTAGATTGAAAAATTTTGGATTTCGCACCAAGAGTAATGGTAACTAAGGAGTGACCATTGTATTTGTATTTAAAATGTATCAATCACCCTGGCTGCTGGGTGGAGAATGGTTCAGAGGGAAACCAGAAGGAGGCAGGAAGACCAACTTGGGGGGCGGGGTGGAGAGTGCAGAATTTATAGGTGGGAGGTGATGCTGTCTTTGACTAGAGATGTTACAGTGGGGATGCAGAAGTGGGTGGATTCAAGATATACACAGCACACACACTACTGAATAAGGTGATTGATTGAGTATGGGCGATGAGAGAGAGAAGTTCCAAGGTGGCTCCTAGTTTTCTGTAATGACTAACCAGGTGGATGAGAGCTCTTTTTATTAAGATGGCGGAACAATGCAGGCCAGACTGTGGTAGAATGGGAAATCCACAGTTTGGTTTGGTATATGTTCTAGAAAAGATGTCCACATTAGCCAAATGATATTGGAGCTCATTAGTAAACTAGGGCAGGGATAAAAATTTGGCAGCCTTTGGCCAGTAGATGGGAAGCCATGGGAATAGATGAGATTGCCCCGAGTAATAACATAGAGTGGGAGAAGAGGGCCTAGGACTGAGTCCTCAAGAAGTCCTAACGTTTAAAGTGCACAAAGATGAGCCAACAGAGAAGAAAGAAAAGGAAAGGCTAGAAAGGTAAAAAGACAGCAAACAGAGCATAATGACATGAAAGCTAAGGAAAGATGTGATTTCAAGGAGGGAGAGTTCTATCGTTAAGAAAGTTTATGAGTGGGGCACCAGGGTGGCTCAGTTGGTTAAGCCTCCAACCCTTGATTTTTGGCTTAGGTCATGATCTCAGGGTCATGAGATCGAGCCCCACATCCAGCTCCTTGCTGGGCATGTAGCCTCTTTAAGATTCTCTCCCTCTCCCTCTGCCCTGCCGTCTCCCCCACCAGCTAAGTATGCACTCTCTCTCTCTCTAATTAAAAAAAAAAAAAAAAATGCCCCGCATCGGGCTCCCTGCTCGGCGGGGAGCCTGCTTCTCCCTCTTCCATTCCCCCCTGCTTGTGTTCCCTCTCGCTGTCTCTCTCTCTGTGTCAAAATAAATAAATAAAATCTTTAAAAAAAAAAAAAGGAAGGAAGTTGATGAGTAATAAAGAAAAAATAACTGAAAAGCATTTAAGACTTCAGAATGAAGTTCAGTGCTGTGTCTGGATGAAAGACAGAAGAGACTAGGCCAAGAACAGAACAGTTAGAAATTATTTATAAAGGGGAGACCAAATAAGGCAGAATCTAGAACAGGGTGAGAAGTCTAGGAACTTTTTAAAAGAAGGACATAGACCAGAGAGAGGCCTGAAGTATAGGAGACCTAAGAGAGGCTGTGCTGAGAAAATAAACTTCCTACTCCCTGAATTCGTTTACACTGGAGGAATTTGTTGGCATTGTTCTCTACTAGTTACTAAAGCCTGTTGAGGAAGCAGAAAGAAAGGCTTGGGAATGGTCAGGTGGGAGAGGGAAAGTGAGGAAAGAATAAAGACCCCAGTGAGAGTGAAAACAGAGCTTCTGGAAATCTCCACTGGTCGCAGTTAGGCTCAGTTGTGGTAGTGTGGGAGTGGGGGTGCTTCACAAGGAGCATGCTGCACTTCCCTGCATTATGGTGTCTCCACAGCTTCCTCATCAGTACAGACTTAATCCCCAAGATGATATCCATTGGGTTCTTTCCACTGGACACATCACCCACCTATCCTGAGACAGTCGCGCATGCACCAGGGAGGTTGGAATGACGCTAGAAGAACCCAGTAGAGAAGGAGGGACTCAAGGAATAGTAGAGAAAATAGGTATAACAAATGGAATGAGATCGCTGGAAAAGCAGAGGACTGGATTCAGAATTCACAAGAACTGACTGACTTTCTAACATCATGGAGGATGGATGTAGATAAAATAAGCTTGTGGATATGATGGTGGAAAGTGGAAAGAATGCCTGACACTGTTTTCTTTGTGAGGCATGAAATAAGATGTTCCACTGAGAGTCAAGAAAGGAGCAGGTGGGCCGAAGGTCAGAAGAGAGTGGAAGGAAATATAAACTTTTTCACAGTGACTTCAGCTGACAAAATAAATAAAGCAAGACTCCCAGTCAGGCAGAATCAGAGTGACCAATAACAGTGCCACCAATCTGCCTGGTTTTGGGTGTTCCAAATCAGAGATTTACCAAAGTTTTCCTAATTCCTTCATCTGCAGGGGCACCTGGCTGGCTGTGTGACTCTTGATCTCAGCATTGGATGTTCCAACAGATTGCATATGGAGCCTACTAAAATAAAAAAAAACAAAAAAAACCCAGAGATGCTAATTCCTTCAGCTGCATTTGATTTTATTTGAGCCTCTAAAGCATGTTGTCCATACCTCGAATCCTGCTTTTTACTACAATTCTGCTTTATACTATTTTATTTCCCTACTAAAATATAAAACCCAGAGTAAAGAGTGATGGCTTATTCATCTCTGTCCCTGCAAGCACCTACAACAGTTCTTTGCAAAAAGTACTATATAGATATTTTTACAGTTAATTATTAAGTATATAAAATAGCTCATTTAAAAATTTAGTTGTTTCAAGATCAAGTCTCCATACAGCGCATTAATCAAGAAATATTAAAGACCCAGAAATTAAACTAAAAGACAGTAAGAGCCACAGTCAACAAAATCTGTTAAAATAAATCTAGTTCTATCATGAACAGATATTTTTTATCATCCTCCTGCCTCAGAAACTAAATAATGGTGGCTCAGAAAACAAATTCCACAGCATGAGAATATGAAAATCAATACTGAATAAACCCCATCTTCATCTAAAGACATATCTTACTCAGTGATTTAGCTATGCATGTAATCAGATACCTTTTAGCCACCTGAGAAGACATATAGAACTTTCTTTCTGGACATCTACTGCTATTATCAGAGTCCTACAGTTTAATATAGTCATACCGTTAATACAGTTATCGTTCTATAATTTAGTTACCAGTTTTAACTAATAATAGTTATTTTAGAGATCAGATTTTCTATACATGAGAAAGTTAAAAATCAGTAATTGCCAAGTTAAAAAAATTCTACCAGGATATGATTTAAAATGTAGGCAGCATTCGTCTTCAGACAAAATATCCAATTTTAGAGGGCAACATTAACTCTTTTAGTATCTTTTAAACACTAAACCTCTATTTCAACATGGACATGGTACTTCATATACATTCACTTTTCATAATTCTTTCCTCAACTCAAATGTTTCAACCAACACTTCAAGCATTTGAGGTTGACTATTGAACACTAATTTCAGCTGACCCATCAAGAGAACACTAGTAGATGTCTGTTAATTTTATGTGTCAATTTGACTGGCCAGGGGTGCCCAGGTGACGTTATTTCTAGGTGTGTCTAAGAGGATGTTTCTGGACATGATTAACATTTGGATCAGTGGGCTCAGTAAATCGTGCTCCTCAATGTGGGTGGGCATCTTTTGGTCTGCTGAGCACCTGAATAGAACATAAGGGAGATGAAGAAGGAATTGATCCTTTTCTCCTGCCCTCACACTGGGATTCATCCCATTGGTTCCTCTGGTTCTCAGGCCTTCAGATTCAGACTGAACTAGACTACTGGACTTCCTGGGTCTCCAGCCTTCATGGCAGATTGTGGGATTTCTTAGCTTCCATAAACACAAGAGCCAATTTCTCGTAATTAAAAAATACATATATTTTTAGATATACATACATCCTATTGGTTCTGTTTCTCTGAAAAACCCTACCTAATACAGTGTACATACAGATATTTTATCTGGTACTTCCCTCAATATACCTCACCAAATATCAAAAGGAAATATATATCCTTTGAAATATCTATTACAAAAGTTTCAAAAAAAAAAAAAAGTATCCATTACTGCCATGATATAAAATGGTGACATTTACTGAAAATTTCTAAAATCCTTAAAAAATAAGTGATGATTTGATCAAACAAACAACAGAAATTTTTGCTGGGAAATATAGTTTCAGTACATTATCAGAGCAATTCACATAACTACTTTCAAGCAGAAGTTCATTTTAGGTTATTTTCAGATCACAATTACATGTTCAAAATCCCACTGGCTCCTTCTTAACAGTCTGGTAAGTGCTGGAACTGATATACTTCAATGATAATTTCTCTAGGTGGTCTGCTAAAAAAAAACCAAAAATCATGCAAAACCAAATGAAAGCCAAATAGTGATGACGTATTTTGACATGGGCTGCAGCTACCCAACTGTATCAACTGGAAAGCTTATAAATAAGCACAATGTAAAGGATGAGTTGTACAAACTATCAGCTATCCATGGGAACCCTTCCATGGCTTCCTCTGGCCAACCAGCATCACTTTGATTCCCTTCTCCTTGTTATAAGTGAGTAAAGGTCAAGAAATGCTTAAGCTGGGGCACCTGGGTGGCTCAGTCATTAGGTATCTGCCTTCAGCTCAGGTCATGATCTCAGGGTCCTGGGATCGAGCCCTGAATCGGGCTCCCTGCTCAGCGGGAAGCCTGCTTCTCCTTCTCTCACTCCCACTGCTTGTGTTCCCTCTCTCACTGTCTCTTTCTCTGTCAAATAAACAAATAAAATCTTAAAAAAAAAAAAAGAAAGAAATGCTTAAGCAAAAACAAAGACAAGTGATTTTTGCTTACCGTCTCATTTTTTATTACCAGCTTCTAATGTTTTTCTCATAATATGAACAGCTATTAACAGAAGAGTGTGTTTCTTTTTATATTTCATGCAAAGCTTCAAAGGAACGACCAGAATATCATCTGCATTCGGTACCTCTTACACCTGAAAAAGGCTTAAGTAAAACTAATTAAAATATTTGGGACCTTAGCTGTGTCAATACTAGCCTAACTGAAAAGTCTTTTAAATGAAAAGGTTTTTTTTTAATTTACCTAGGATTCTAAGACATACAAGAAACCAAGAAATCACACTTTCTCTGAAATTATACATTATATACATATTGCAAAAATATTAAAAATTAAATAATTTAAAATTGAGTTAAATACATGACTACCTATAATAAATTTAGGAATTGAGAGCTTTAATAGAACACAAAAAAAATTAGCCAAATAAAATTCTAGATTTTTTTAAAACAACATCTGTTATTTATTATCTAAAAGCCAATACACTTATTTGGTGGCTATTAAAATAGGTGCATTTCCAGAGGATTTTTAAGGCAGTGAAACTACTCTGTATGATACTAGAGTGGTGGATATATGACATTATGCACTTGTTAAAACTCACAGAATGGACAATACCAGGAATGAACCTTAATGTAATCTACAGACTTCGGGTGATAATGCTGTGTCAATGTATGTTCATTGATTTTAACAAATGTTATCACGCTGGTGGGAGATGCTGATGACGGGGGAGGCTGTGTGTATGTGGGGGTAAGGGGTATCTGGGAACTCTTTGTACTTCCTTCCTCTCAATTTTGCTGTGAACCTAAAATTGCTCTAAAAAATAAAGTCATTTGTCTCAAAGATTTAAAACACTACCATACAAGGTGATTTCTCGTGAAAGTTCATGTGAGTACTGACCAATATGCCATTTTTCACAAATCTAAGGAAAAAAATTATTTCCAAATGCAGTGTTAGAGAGTCCCTGCCAACTGTATAACATAAACCCTAGGGAGTGGAAGCAAAGGACACGTAAACTACGTATATTTTGTACCTTGCGCACATGGTACCTAGGAAAAGAGGAATTGTTTATTTGAGAAAATCTTAATGAGATATGCAGACCATAAGAACTAGAATGAAGAGGATATGCTGAAGCTATACCAAAGTATCTTCCGGCCTAAAATATCACCATCTATCTCTTGGCATCTGTAGAACAAGGTAAGAGAGAAAGAAAAATGGAAGACCATAATCACAGAGCACTTGGTCCACTCATTAGCAAAACTAAAGTCAGACTTTCCAAGATCAAAGATGGAATTCTTTGTTTCTCCAAACAGCTGTTCTTTTTGGCCATAGCTTGAATAATTCAGCCAACTAACCTGACATTATGCCCACATACTGACTTCTAACGAGTACCTGAGAGAAACTGCAATAGAAAATATTTGCGGGGCATCTGGGTGGCTCTGTTGGTTAAGCATCCAACTCTTGATTTCAGCTCAGGTCATGATCTCAGGGTCGTGAGATCGAGCCCCACATTGGGTTCTGCACTGGGCATGGAGCCCGCTTAAGATTCTCTCTCTCCAGGACTCTCCCTCTGCCCCTCCCCACAAAAAAAAAAAAAAGAAAGAAAGAAAGAAAGAATTTACTACAATGTGGTTTCTTTAAAATCATGGGAAAATAATGTCATGGATTATAGAACAAATAGTTTATATTTTAAAAAACTAAAAAGAAGGAAATGATTATCATAAAATATTGAACTTGCTAATTAAGCTCATTTAATTCTGCTAATTAGGATGGACCATATGGATGATAATCTTACTCCAACTCCAATTAAAACAAAGGGTAAAATACTTGAGAGAGGAAAACATATAGCAAAATGTGTATACACTAGGTTTCCAATTTAACTTCAACCTTCTGGTGTTTTCATTTATTCTTGCCAAAATACAGTGTTTTAGATTTGAAGTTTCTTGGAGATAAATAATTTACAAAGTGGCAATATGACGCCTTATGGGTAAGAAATGAGAAAAACAGGGCACAAGTTTTCCCCAAATCCAGAAGAGTTGAAGCGGTTTAATTCATTTTTCCTTTCTGCGAGAAAATATATAGCAAGAGGTAAACACTGGAGTCAAGATCTAATCAATAATGACTAGCACTGAAATAATCAGTAGTAAAGTCTTCTACATTCTAACAGTACTAACAGAGATTTGATATACTAGATTTTTAATATCCAGGTAAAGCTTTAAAAAAAACCCATAAACACAATATAGCAATAACGACCTATGGTTGAAATTCTCATTGATTGTGTAACTTATTTAGTTGCCCCAGCATACTACTCTTTATTTTACTGTCTATTTTGGCAAGTTTTAAAACATTCCCTTTACTTTGGATATTCGATATAATTCATCCCATTTTTTAATCAAATTTAATTTTCCATAAGATCCATTATCAATTGTAATTATGACCTCCATAAATACATTGACAAATGTATTGATTTGTCTCTCCTCCTTGGTAGCAAATTGAAATCGTAAGTCTTCTAAAAGAATGTCAAGTTCTTCACCAAATTAACGTGTGATGTCTTCAAGATGGGTTTAATTTGTGCCACTTGATAACAACCTTTTCTGGATTTGTAACTGTCTCTTTCCACTGACTCGCTGCTTCGGTGTGATTACTATCTTCGCTTATCCAAATCTGTAAAGGAACAGTACAATCATTTAACTTAACACGAGAACAGCAACTGAGTTCAGTTAATTCCTCTTACTGATGAAAGACAAGTGGAAGGCTGGCTCACATATTTTTCAATTAAACAATCTTTCCATTTTTCCAAAAATATGTCAAAACACTTAACCTGTTTAGTCACTCTGAAGACTAATGTTATATGATCCAATCCAACTTCAAAACTGGATGTGAGATATTCTAAAATCATTTCTCCCAAAACAGTAATTAGTATCCTTCATTAACGAATAAATCTAGGAGCTCAACTTACAATTGATCCCAACCATTCAAAATCATTTTTGTGAGAATAAACGGAGACTAATCATGATTTAAGTTAGACTCGTAAGAAATGTACATTTTAAAGGACTTTTTACATTAGATAAAGCTGTGATTTTTAACTGAAATCTAAACCATAACTTTAGGTAATAGATATAAATGAACTTGAGAACAAGTGCAGAGCATTATGCAGACATAAGACATCACACCTGCCCAGAGGCAAAGGGGGACAAGGAATATGAAGGCTGAATGCTCACCTCAGCTTTAGCACTAACAGGAATTAACTTCTCTGAGACTCAGTTTCTAATTCTTTTAAATAAAGAAATTGGAGCAGGTCACTGATTTTCAAACTTTTTCCCCTTAATTTCCTAGTCTGAAGAACTTTTCCTTTAAATAAAATCTTACAAAGAACCTAATATATGAAACAGGTAACACCAGGGTTCTTTGGCTAATATGAGTGGGAGACCTTGAGTCTGCATTTGGCTCCCCCACCATAGTGGTTCCTGAGGATACCAGAGAAGCCACAGGAACAGAGAGCCAGCAAGATCCCTTCCAGAATTGTAATTCTTAACTAGACTCTCAACCAAGAAAGTGGAATCACCAAAAAAGTTATCTTGAAAATCACCTGTCAAGGAAATTGCCCATTCCATTCATACATGATAACCGGGGCTTGAGGATATAGGAAAACTTTAACTGAACGCACTTCATAGGCCTCAAGACCTTGAAAAGTATGCTACTTATACGAATTCTTGAGTCCAAATTCCTTCCCAAATAGGAATAAATGAAGAACAAAACTATAGATTTTTTATACAAATATTTTAAGTAAAATGCATGAAGAAGTGAGTCAGTTATTATCAACCTTTGAATATTCACATATAATTTGAGGATTTCATGTAAACTGCTAATAACATCTTGTTATCAAGCAAAAGCTTTTAAACCAATAATGTATATTTTAGAATTTAAATGGAAATCAAACAATCATAATTAAGATAAAAGATAATGGACAGCTACCATTAATCTGCTCAGAGTAAAAGAAACTACAAAGGAAACAAGTCCCCATAGGATTGGCAAGTAAGCAAGTGTTATGTTGTCTTACACAGACTACTAAGAATTTTTTTTCTTTTCATTTTTTTTTTAAATTTTATTTATTTATTTGAGAGAGAGAGAGCACATGAGAGGGGGGAGGGTCAGAGGGAGAAGCAGACTCCCCGCTGAGCGGGGAGCCCGATGCGGGACTCGATCCTGGGTCTCCAGGATCACGACCTGAGCCGAAGGCAGTCGCTTAACCAACTGAGCCACCCAGGCGCCCCGGACTACTAAGAATTTTTAAATAGAGTAATCCAGACACCAAAATCAACTATCTAAATACCATCATGACCACTGCCAAAACTAATGTTTTCTAGGAATTCGAATCTAACATAATTCAGTTAATAGCATACAGAGTTAAACACTAAACTGAACATGAAACAAAATGAAGTAAGTTGGACATCTGCAGCCTTAAAAATTTTGATTTAAATAATTAGTGTTCGAAATAAGAGAGCCAGACAAACCATAAGAGACTCTTAATCATAGGAATCAAACTGAGGGTTGCTGGAGGGGTGGGGCCAGGGGGATGGGGTAACTGGGTGACAGGCATTAAGAAGGGCACATAATGTAATGAGCACTGGGTATTCTATAAGACTGATGAATCACTGACCTCTACCTCTGAAACCGATAATGTTATATGTTAATTAATTTAATTTAAATTTAAAAATTATATTAAAAATATAAATAAATAAATAAATGGTATTGGATAGAGGAAAAATAAATACTTAGCATTAATGCCATTAACCAGTCAATGGTATGGAAAAACTGATCTTTCTTATAGTATTTATAATTGAGAAGCTCAGAAACAGACTTATTTTTAAGATAAGAAACCTAACTGCACAGAAATTCCAACTATTTGTATGAAAGCAAAATCTGACAGGATTTCATTTTGTGGCAACATTAAATTTTAATTTATGATGCTGTAGAAGTTTACTCTATTCAACTTCAATTTTACCCTATATTCCTTTTGTTAACCAACTGTTTCAATGCACAGAGAAGTTCAAGGAAAGAATTCAAGATAGAAACTCACTACTAACCTGCCCCACAAAGTGTCTTCTTCTTACAGAGCTCCGACTATAAAGCTTGATGAGAAAAAGGATTTCTTTTTCATTTTGTATAAGTGGAAAAATCATAGTTTCTCCCCACTTTACTCTTCCACTGGAGGCCTTCAGTAAGCGTGTCTTCTTCTTATAAATCAACTCTCCTGAACTAAACATTCCCACCTTCACAAAAAAACCTAAAAAATAAGATATTTGAGATGTAAAATTTTATTTTAAATCCCATATAAAGATATATACCTATATATTGTATTTGGTGTGAAAATATATAAGCCACTTACAAAGACCTGATGAGCTACCGTCATAACAGTAAAAATGCTGCTAGTAAACTTTATCATTTTAATCACGCTTTACAAAGGACGACAGCGACCTCAAATGAACTGAATCTTCCTCTAACCTCAATGCCATTAAAGACTGGAAATTGCAGGCATACATAACAATCAACAGTAGGGGAGTACACACTGAAAAGTATTACACAACAGAGAGGGGCCAACTCTTTGGACAGTGGGAGGGATTTACTTCCCAATTTTATGCAGGTACAACTCTCTGCTTGAGACTCCAGAAGTTAGACATAGGCCTGCTAGAGAAAATCTATTCTTTAAATTGAGATGGAGAGCTTCTAGTAATAGTTGTACGAACTAACCTTCCCATAGATAACAATTATAAACTCTGGGAAAAAATATATTAAAAAACAAAACAAAACAAAAAAACCACTGTTCAAGACATTAAAGACTGACAAACGCAGGAAGAAACTGGAGGAGTGTCAAGTCTTAAAAGATGGTAACCGCACTGGCTAATGTTCAGGTTTATGCAGCTTTCCACCTTAGCATCCTCCCCCGTCTGGCGGACACACGGGGCCCACAGCTCAGGCAGAGAGTGCAGTCTGACCAGTTTGAGTCATCATGGGATAGAGCTGGAACTGCCAGGGCAGCAAGAAAGGGAGGAGGGAACTCCCAGAAAGGAGGGGGCTGTAAAGTGAGGACCTAGACGGACCATTAGATTTACAAAATGCAGATCATGGATAACCCCAATTAGCAGTGTTGATTAAAGAAAGACACCTCTTAATGTAATAGACCACATCTGTACTGACATCCTTGTTTCCTACAACTAACCCGATGTAGTCCTGGTAATTTATTCTTTTCATGCCAAGTTGGATTTTATTTGCTTATTTTTATTTTATGATTTTTCCATCTATCTACATAAGTGGTAACAGTCTATAGCTATTTTTTCTATGCACTGTCTTTTCTGTTTTGATATTGAGAATATGCTCACCTCATAAAGTTAGTTTTTCCATCGTTTCTCATGCTTTGGAACAGCTTATATAAAATAGGAATTCAATGTTCCTTGAAAGTTTGGTAGACTCCACCAGTAAAATCATCTTGGCCTGGTGCTTTTATTAGAGGCAATTCTTTAACTACCTACACATGGTTATCATTTTCAGCTGTTCTCCCTCTTCTGGAGTGAATTTCAACAGTTTTTTTTCTCTCCGAAAATCAGTTATTTTATATAGATGTTCAAATGAATTGGTATCGTTTTAAATGGTATTATCTTATTATCGAACCTCTTCTGAATTTGAGATGTTATCCTCTTCCTTGTTCATGTTTTCTTTATTTTTTGTTCAATCCAGCTTACTCCAGGTTTGTCTATTTCGCTGATCTTTTCAAAGAAAAAGCTTTTGGTTTTATTGATTATGTCTTTTGCTGTTGTCTCCATAATTATCAACTTCAACTTTACCTTTAATTCCTTACCTCTACCTTCCCTTGTGTTTGCTGTTGTTTTCCTAGCTTCGTGAACTGAACGCTCAGTTGCATTTATTTTCAGTCTTTGTAGTTATGGTGGACATCCATTGCTTTGGCCTGCCTCCCAATATTCTCTCTTCTTGTAGCAGAATAAAGGAGCACTCTTACCCCACTCTTAGCCCTCCAGGTTCAACTGACCACAAACCCCAGCTCTAGGAACAGCCATGTGAACCAAGCCTACACAACGCAAAGTAGAACCCTTCTTGTGCCCCAAGGCACAGGGAAGGAAAAGTGTTTCAAGGTTTGTGTTTGATATTTTCAGTTTTGTTTTGTTTTTTTAATTAAGTTTCTGGTTAGCAGAACATTCAACGAAGGGCGAACCAGAGAAAGGATAAATTATCTAGGCTGATGAAATATATCAGACCGTCCTCTGGACACTCAACCTATATTAACTAATGAGATCAATAAGGAATATCCATCAAATGGATAAAAACCAAGCGAGCATGCAGATGAATGGATAAAGATGATGTGGTGTGTGTATACACACACACACACACACACACACAATGGAATATTATGCAGCTATCAAAAATGAAATCTTGCCATTTGCAATGACATGGATGGAAATAGAGGGTATTATGTAGAGCGAAATTAGTCAGTCAGAGAAAGACAAGTATCATATGATCTCACCAATATGAAGAATTTGAGAAACAAGACAGAGGATCATAGGGGAAGGGAGGGAAAAATGAAACAAGACGAAACCAGAGAGGGAGACAAACCATAAGAGACTCTTAATCTCAGGAAACTGAGGGTTGCTGGAGTGGGGGGGGGGGGTGAGGGATGGGGTGGCTGGGTGATGGACATTGGGGAGGGTATGTGCTATGGTGAGCGCTGTGAACTGTGTAAGACTGATGAACCACAGACCTATACATCTGAAACAAATAACACATTATATGTTAATAAAAAAACAAAACAAGGGGGGCCTGGGTGGCTCAGTCGTTAAGCATCTGCCTTCGGCTCAGGTCATGATCTCAGGGTCCTGGGATCAAGCCCTGCATCGGGCTCCCTGCTCTGCGGGAAGCCTGCTTCTCCCTCTCCCACTCCCCCTTGCTTGTGTTCCCTCTCTTGCTGTCTCTCTCTGTCAAAAAATAAAATCTTTAAAAACAAAACAAAACAAGAAACCAAGCGACCATGGATTAAAGTAGGCACAATGGCTAAAATTTGAAATCTAATAAAGTAATTTTAAGTTAAAGGTATTTAAGTTAAATAACAAAAGTATCTAAGATTTTAATGTCCACTATTAAGAAATGTAGGATAAACTACCTTTTAGTAATATTTTCTGAAGATTCCATTTTGAACCACGGATATACTTACTCAAAGTGAGAGGTGTTGAAGAGCTTGGGAGGTACTGTGCCTCGAGAATTTGTAACTGAATTCTGCTATTTACGGCTTGAAAACAAGTCCCCAGTTGAAGTTCTGCATGGCAAACCTGGGTATCAAAAAAGTGCCATTTGAGAATTAAAAATAAGGTTTTGGGGACATTTCAAAAATTCAGAAATAAAGAGCTACAGTTAGCAGTTTTGAAAACACTGCTTTTTATTGACACACAAAGCTATGATCTAAAAGATGGTTAGGATAAATGTCATGAATTCTGTAAATATGAGGTACTCACTTTTCATGGATTCTGAAAATCCAAGTCACACCTACATCCTTGATCCTTCAAAATCAGGGCAGTCAAAAGACAATTCAAATTGAACACAAATTAAATTCCTAAGCAGCTGTACTAAGGAAAATGTCACCAAAATAAACACCAAAAAAGCACACTTCCAAAACACTTAAATGTAGTCACTTGAATTATTTTTAAGAATACACAAACTACAATAAAAAGTTTCCAATATGAAAATCACCATTATTTTTCCTAATTGTAGACATGACAGTAGGTGCTACCCAACTCAGAAAAAGGATTACTACAAGGAACAAATGTGTGGGCTAAGAGCTGAATTACTATGCTGAATGACAGCCAGCCAAAGAAGAAAGTCAGCAAGAAGTGAGCTAGTGAAAGTGATGAGGCAGTAAATAATAAGGAAAAGGTCAAAGAAAACTTGAGGCAAACAATGAAATGAAGGAGATACAGAGAAGGGAAAAGTTAAAATAAATTAAAGTCTTTGCTGGTTAAAAAAAAAAATGCTCTTGTTCTCAGCATTTAAAAAAATAGATTAAAAAGGACATTACTTACTGTTCACAAAACAAGGAAACTATGGATAAAATGTTTCTATTATGGTTTTGTACCCATAATGTGATCATACTTATGAAAATACCTAATGGTGGCAAAAACTTCCCTCAATGTTACACACTCGTAGAGCTCACTCTCACCGAGCAGCATTTGGCAAAGGGTTGGCCATTCCTAACTTGCCAGTGTCATTTTGGAATTCAACTTACTTATTCAACTTACTTATTATGTTCCAGGATATTAATTTAGATCATGAAAAACTATTCAAAGTAGCTGTCAATCTCCCAATCACCAAAAAATTAAAATTCCAATCAATCAGCAGGTATATATTCAGTGCATTTTTAATGGGCACAAAACTGTGGAAGATATAAGATATGATCTCTGGTCCTGAATAATGTATCATTTTTCAAAGAAAAGAAAACTTTCTGAGCCTTCCTAGAATTGTTGTTGAAAGTGACAAGTTAAGCATAATTGGAGGAAACCATGATCTGGTGATGTTGGAGAATATCTCCTTGGCGGGAGCGATATACAGTCGAGCTAAGAGAGCCGGTCCTAGAATCAGTGCTTCTGTTCAAATCCTGGCTCACCAACTACCAGCTGGAGGAAACCAGGCAAGTGCTTCAATGTGTTGGTCTCCACGGTAGGGATAACAAGAGCGGAAAGCTCCTAAGTTTGGTGTGAGCATTAAGTCACCTAACACCACCTCAGCTGTGTGGTTAAGGGTAAACACCAGCTATTTCTGCCTGCGAACCTCTTCCGCATTATTCAACACAGAAATCTGGGTTCTCAAATAAATACTTCCATTACTATTTGTCAAGGTCAACAATTTTGTACCAAGGAAAACATTAGCTCTACACGAAACTTCTGCTGTTTGTGGTGACATAGTCGTCAGTGTGTAAGTCTGGCTCTGTCACTTTCACCATCAGAGTATCAATTTTCCTCCTTGACACAGGAAACAAAGCTTACTATTTTTGCATTAGCCAATAAATGAAACATTCACCCTGAGTAACATAAATTCACCAGTCCAGTATAGCTCTTCTTTCAGGCCATCAATCTTTTTGTATCCCTAGCACCTAGCACACAACAGATACACAAATGTTTGTAAGACCTCTAATACATGAAATAATTTGGTGGAAACTTAGCCATAATCATTTATTCAGATTCTCCAAGGCAGATAAGATTTCAACATCTCAATTCCCCAGAAAATAGCTTTGCTAAGTTATCTTTTGATGTACTCTACTAGTCTTTAAAGTTTTAATATATGAATTATCCACTTGAACAGCGCATTTGTGCCTTCTGTAAAATACGGTTGCAGATTACTGTCTACCAAGCTAATTTCAAAGATGCAGGTGACAAACTCCTGTCAGTTACAAAGCAAATTTGCTATATTTAAACAGAATATAAAAATAATCTAATATAGCATGCTTTCATTCATCATTTATTCTTTCATACCTACCTATGTACCAATACTCAATGCCAAGAATATCACAGGCCCTTACTAAGCACAGTAAAATATGAAGAAAACAGATGGAAGCTTGAGCCTAGTTTTGTTTAAAACAAGTAACTGAATTCTAAGTTGTAATAAATGCTGTACAGAGAACACACTGGAGATGGAGACAGAAAATAATACACAAGAAATACCTATTAAAAATGTCACTTCTTGATCAATTAGAGAAATCTTTTGTTTTTTTTATTTTTTAATCTCTAATTTAATTCCCCTCTAATTCAGTGGTTCTCAAGCCAGGCTGCATCGTAGAATCACCCAGAAAGCTTCTGAAAACTACAGATGCTTCCGGCCTACTCCAGCTCTCCTCGCCCCCTACCCCCACAAAATTCTGATTTAATTGGTTTAGGTGTGGGCATGTAAAGCTCCCCAGGTGATTCACTTAAAGTTATATTAAATATTTTTGAAGGCAGGTAAAATATAAATCCCATATAAACTTAAAGTCACATATAGGTTTGACCTTATAGAAGCTTATGACTGATTTCTATAACTGTTAACCCTGACACAAAACTATAGAACTAAATTATTAGGGATTTCTAAACAATTTAAAGACAGTCTTCAGCTGATTAGTTAAGAGAATTAAAATCAGGTCTCAGAAATCAATATGCAGTACAGATACATAATCAAGTTCTTTACCAAAACAAACAAACAAACAACACCCCAGCTGTAAGAACCTCCATTTTACCCAATTTATGGACAAATATTTAGCTTACTCATGCACCTTCCTAATCTATTTTAAGGCAATCTCTGAGTTTGGAGTTTATGATTCTTTCTTGCTATTCCTAAATTATCAGCTAACTAACTTCAGGATTATTCTCCCTCAAGTGTGAAACATTTAAATAAAATGTACTAGGAGAAGGTAACCCTAAGGTTATTTTGCAATAGAGAAGGCAAAGGGTCTCTGTTAACCTTTTATCAATTACTTAAAAAGTATTATTTAACAATGACATTATTATTATTATTGCTTCTTGAGAGCCTTCCTGATCCTCTAGTGTATTCTAGTGTTCAAATTACACTCCAACCAAAACTCACCCACAAAATAGTTCTATCACTTACAGAAATTTTTGAAGGTGGCATTATATCCAAAGAGTAATCCATTTCCTGTGTGCTGAGAGTTCTGAGTGATAGTGAGCATTCTCCGATGGTTTTCTTCCTGGGAGTCTGGGTTTGAATCTTAAATACAAGCCTTACAGTTTGTAGGCTTTGGAGTTTAATAGCAAATACAAAAGTTTCCATAAATTCAATAGTCTAAAAAAAACACAAGAAAATAATAAAAAATATATAAATAGAAGGACTGAAAAAAAGATACACCGATACAAAAGAAACGAAGGGCGCCTGGGTGGCTCAGTTGGTTAAGCGACTGCCTTCGGCTCAGGTCATGATCCTGGAGTCCCGGGATCGAGTCCCGCATCGGGCTCCCTGCTCGGCAGGGAGTCTGCTTCTCCCTCTGACCCTCCTCCCTCTCATGCTCTCTGTCTCTCATTCTCTCTCTCTCTCAAATAAATAAATAAATAAATAAATCTTAAAAAAAAAAAAAAGAAAAGAAAATAACATTTTATGATCTAGGAAAGGAAGATACAATTTTTTTTACAACAAAAAAAATATTTTTCAATGTAACTTAAAATGACAATGACCATGAATTGTTTTTCCAGAATTTATCCTGAATATTGCCTTTCTTAATTTCACAAATCATCCTTTTAATTACTAAGGAATTCAGGTCAACATCAACACCAAGTTAAGCAGAATATAGCTTTTCTCCTTTTTGAAAATTGGATTGTTTTCCATCTTTGGTTCTGGGGTCTCTTTCCTGCTATTCACCACAATTTTTCAACAGTTAGTAAGTGGTTTAAGAATCTCATGTGTGCTAAGTACCCCAAATCTAATTGCTCACATTAAGAGACATGAATTACTTCTATTCTTTGTCTAATGTTCTTCCCACCTACTTTGGGCTTTGATTTCTTCTTCAGTGATGTTTGCTTCACTCTTTCCAATCTGGAAATCAGTCTTGAAAAGCGCTACCTTCTCTCATAATCATCCACCCCAGGCAAGCAAGTCAGGGTTTTCTGTGCTCAGAGTATTTTCAAATGTTCCTTTCATTACCCCTAATATTTTAAAAGCCTTGGCTTACCATGGGCTAACATCTTCTTGACATTAGACTGATTTTGCTCTACACTTCCTTCTTCCCATGTTTACTGCATTCTTTTGAAAAGGAGCTTTCTTTTGCCTTTTGAAAAGACAAGATATCTGGACAACTAACATCAATATTTTAAATACTGTGCCCACATTTTCACTTTTATTGTAATTGCTTACATCTGTATAGTCAGAATTGTGTTTCTGAGAGCCTCCCAACCACCAAAGCTATCTTTTTCTCTCAGAGTCTTGAGCCACAGGATCACACCAACAATTTAGTATACATAAAATGTTTTTAAACTGAGATGCAATGAGCTTACACCTAATGCAAGTGTGCTGGTCCACTTCACATTTTGCTACAATAGGGGTAAACAAGTTGATAAATAATAACAAATTTTAAGAGTAAGATTCCATGCAAGTTTTAATATGAGAACAAATTATCCCAACTTTTCCTAAGTTAACTTAGTTTTATTTGAAAATCAAAAAGTGATCCTGAATTAAACGGGAAGGATTCATCTTGAATGTCAGCATTATAACCAGAGTTAAGACTTATTTCCATCTTGACTTTCTATAATGCATATTTTCATAAAGTGAGATACTAAGACAGGTTCATCAATTTTGATTACTGCCTTTTCACTTACTAAGAACATTTTTCCATGTCCTTAAAAACTCTTCCTAAACATTATTCTTTATAGCTGCCTAAGTATTCGATCGCACGGTGTTATGGTTTAATTTTGGCCCCAAAAAAGATATGCTGAAGCCCTGATGTCCAGTAACTCAGAAAGTGACCTTATTTGGAAACAGGGTCCTTAAAGATGTAACTGGTGAAGTTAAGGTGAGGTCACAGTGGAGTGAAGACACAGCGACAGATGGAAAATGGCATGTGAAGATGGAAGCACAGAATGAAGTCAAGGAATGCCAGAGATTGCTGACCATTACCAGAAGCTAGGAGAGCAGCATGGAACAGATTCTCCCTCACTGCTGACACCTTGATTTCGGACTTTCTCCAAAACTGTGAGAAAGAAAATTCTGTTGTTCTAAGCCATCCAACTTGTGGTACTTTGTTACAGCAATCCAAAGAAAGTATAATGCCCATGGTATATATACCATGAATTTTCTCAACCATTCCCCTATATAAGACATTTAGATAGTTTCCAGGTATTCCCCTATGAACAAAATTGCCAAGAATACTTTATATATTTTTTACTTGCATTTTAAATTATTTTCATGGAACACATTCTAAGTAGAATTACTATGTAAAGGCGTATAAATATTTTAAGGCTTTGATGTGTTTTGTAAAAATAATTTCCAGAAAGTTCTCTGTTCTAGAGTATCCTACAAATTTTTTCCTAATTTTAATAAGCAAAGAAAGAGAGAGCAATGTGTAATTTAAATTTTTATTTCTATAATTACTAGTGAGAGTAAATTTTTTCATGGTTATTAGTTATTTGAATTACCTTATTTTTAAATCATATGTCCTTACAGAAAACACCTTTCATTTGCATGGAAAAACACTAGCCTTTCAACATATATGAGAAGACAAAAATGAAGATGTATTTAAACTAATGTGAAATTTAAAATCTGTAAAACCAAATATAGGATCACAAGTCTTCCGATTATAATAATTGGGAATACTTAAAAGAAATTTATTACAATCATGCAATTACTCTTCAAAATCAAAGTGGGCTAGGAGGAAAGAAGATGAAAATACAGACATTTATTTTCCTTTCATACAAGAAAAGTAGTCTCCTTAGATATTGTTCATTTTGTATATACTTTAGTGATTTAAGATTTTCTTTTTAAATGCATCTTAATATTGGACAATGAAATATCAAGTATTTTTGAGGCACAAAATTGTGTTTAAAAAGCAAGGAATATGTAATTTGCAATTTCCCCAAAATAAAACACTTTCTCATTCCAATTCTTCACATAGTTTAAAGTGACAAATATGGAAAAAAAAAAAAACCACAAAAAGAAATTCAAACACAAAAAGCCACTTACATTAGAGCCCTCCTTTGCTGAAGATTTGAAATGCACGGGTTTGGGCAATGTTAGTGTTCCTTTTATTGAAATAGTAGGAGTGTCTCCACAACTAGAAGGCCAACTTAAATCTCTGCACTAAAAAAATTAAAAATACAATTTGAATTTTACAGAGGACCCTAACAATACAAATATTTGATGTATTTCTTGAGTTAATGACTTAAATAAAAACTATAAAAAGTAAACATTAGTGTACAGAGATCTTTTGTTTCATCTACATTAAAATAATTTGACATTTAATGTTCCAGACATCATATCAATTTCCTTCTTGAGGTTAAAACCACAATTCCATCAGACCTACAGATTTATTTTCTTTAGAGTCTTTTTAAAATATTGTTTTCTACAAAATACCACAGAATCCTAAATTCTAAAGAAGGTATTGTCCTGTTCCACAGAGAGAGTAACAGATGTTTATAATGAAAACATTCAATTTTGTAAGAAAAGCTGATATTAACTAAATTAACTTACCTGCAAAACTGTGATCCAGATCTGCTCTACTGAAGAATTATAAACCACTTTCACATTCAATCTCCCAAAATCTCTTTCATCTCCTGACAGAGTAATTGTATCTAAATTGTAAAAGGACAAGGACATTTGAAAGGCTATGCAATCCTTCTAATCCAATTACGCTTTGATACAATCCAATTTTAAGAGCACAACTGAAAAATACCATTATTATTTTTTTTCTAAAAAATGGAAATTTGCCACTTTAATAAGACAAAAATCACACTTCAATGTTATTATTGGAGTGCTAGGGAAAGACCTCCTATAAAAAGTACATGGCTTGAAAACTTAACTCAAATATAGTCTGAGACTTAAGTTAAAACTAAGATAAACTTTCCCAAATAACACTGATATGGCTTTAATCCTGGACGCTTCTGGAACTTCCTTCACTAGAATACTTCAAAACAAACAAAAGGCATTTAACTGTTTTGTTTTTTTAAAGATGCATTCATGTCTGAACACTAAAAAATGGGCCACCTGATCTGAGTATTCATATGCAGATAACAGATATAACCACCTGGAGGTTTTCTTTTTTACCTTACCATATATTTGCTCAAATTACTATTAGGTAGAAATAATTCACTTCAAAAAAGAATATAAAAAGAAGGCACTTTATTCCTTACCCAGGCTTCTGTTACTGCCCTGGGAATTTTTCCTTGAAGAAGAAGTACTAGGCATGCTGGACCATGAATCATGTCTCTAGAGATAAAAATTGTTCTTAAGTCCGGTATCACACATCAAACTTTAAAGATTCTCAAACTTATGCCCCAACATCCACCCTAGTATCAAACTGCATGCTAACCATGTTGAAAGTGTTATTGGTCAGAATGCCCCTCTTTTAGACACTAAAGGGGGAGAAAAGCTTTCTGTGTGTGTTATCAGGAAAATCTTCAATAGCTTACTCAATCACATATGGGGAAAGCCTTTGTTGTTTGGGGTTTGGTTTTATAATAAGGAAAAAGGGGTTACTGCTTATGTTTCCTACTTGAAAGTACCCATAAAAATAAGAATACATTTGGAAGCGTCCTATTACCTAAAAACCTGTTAAGTAGCAGTCATCAAAGTGTGGTCCCTCTGAACCAGCAAGATCAAAATCAGCGGGGAACTTGTTGGTAATATAAACTGAAGCCCCCAGTGCAGAGCTACTGAATTAAAAGCTCTGGGGGTGAGACCGGGCAGCCTGTATTCTAACAAGCTCTCCAACCTATTCTGATACACGTTCAAGAGCTGGTGCTATAAAGAAGTAATTCTGCAAAAAATTAACTCGACTGAGGACTACAAACGATTATTTAGAATACATTTCCATTTTAATAAAATACATGCATATACATGCACATGGAAAAAAGCCGGCAAGTATATGTAACAGTATTTTTATGGTGCTTTTAACCTCAGTTACAGGAATATAGGTGATTTGTCTTTTTACTTTGCTTAACTCTATATTTTCTAATTTTTAATAATAATCACAATTTATTTATACTTTTAAAAGAAACTTTTTAAACATCAAAAAATTATTCTATTTCAAAAACAGGAGGATGCTGTGTTAATATTAATGAATAATTAAAATCCTGTATCTCAATAGAAATACTAATTTTTACTAAGTAGGTAGCTATCTTCAATAAGGAAGGTTAAATCAATAAGCACTTCTAACCATACCATTTTAAATTCCAACTGCCTTCAAGATTGCCTGAGTACCTACCAACTGAGAGATGTAAGATTTTTTTTAAAAAAAGACTGCCTTTTAGTATTCAGCTGAGTGAAAAAATGCACATGGGAAATGCTAAGTGTTTATTCTTCAGCTATTACCACAGATTTATCTACAAAAGATCTACACATGTTGCTTCTAACGTAATTCACACATTCCTCAATTTTTAGCTTGAAAATAAATTATCGTATACAATTAAATTTATATCAATAATTCACCTGCATGAACCACTGAGATGAACTTGTAAGATCAAACATAGACTTGCTTAGTCCAGGGGAACTGGGAAGTTTGCTGGTCCTTAAATCACAAACTATGAAGGGACATGGAAAAATTTCTTTATATTAAAGAAGAATAAACATTGGAATTTTACTTAATCACCATGAACTAAATCTCTATAGGACTGCATCATGAATATTAATGCAAACTACTTAAGAAATAAAGTCTACTAAAGTTTAAATTTTTTTTTCAATTATTTTACTTTTGTTCTAAATAGAAACCAACATAAATCAAACAACACATTTTCACAACCACATCAAATATCAAGCAGGAAAAATTTGTTCTTTTTGCTTACATTACATTTCTCCATTCCATAGGAATACTCTAGTAAGAGAATGTAGGTTTTCTGTGCTAAATGCAATTCATCTACATAATGAGCATTTACTACATTAAAAAAAATACTGAATTCCGTATTTCTAGTTTATATTTCTAGTTTTCCCACCTAAACTAGAAGATTCTTTTTTCTTAAAGATTTTATTTAGTTGACAGAGAGAGAGAGGGAACACAAGTGGAAGAGGGAGAAGCAGACTCCCCGCTGAGCAGGGAGCCAAAGTGGGGGCTCAATCCTAGGACCCTGGGATCATGACCTGAGCCAAAGGCAGACAGTTAACCAACTGAGCCACCCAGGCACCCCCCCTTTATTTTTTAATTTTATTTATTTATTTGACAGAGAGAGATAAACTAGAAGATTCTTAAAGAATGGAACTCGGTATATTAACTGTGTATTCTAACACAGTGCTGAAATAAATATTTAAATAAATACTTCTGCCTTGTTTTTAGCACCTCACCGTGAATTCAGTTGTTGAGATAGCTATATACATTAAAAACCTAAAACACAGAATTTTGTGAATCAGATATGTATGACAGTCTAAAATTGATACAGTCCTCAAATATTAAACTAAGAAACTTCTATGATCATGTAGGCATTTTGTTTTCTTTGTTTACATCTGTAATCTCATGAGTTTGTAAATTTATAATTTTCACTGACTGAAGCAGGAAAGAAAAAAGCTAAAAAAGGGGCGCCTGGGTGGTTCAATAGTTAAGCGTCTGCCTTCGGCTCAGGTCATGGTCCCGGGGTCCTGGGATCGAGCCCCACATCGGGCTCCCTGCTCCGCGGGAAGCCTGCTTCTCCCTCTCCCACTCCCCCTACTTGTGTTCCTGCTCTTGCTATCTCTCTCTCTGTCAAATAAATAAATAAAATCTTTAAAAAAAAAAAGCTAATAAATATCTGTTGTAGAATTTCTGAATGGATAGATGATATACAAAAAATGAAACTTTTCAAAGAAGGACAAATAAAATAGAATTTGGAACTACCAATACACATAATTAATTAATCCTTCAATTTTTCCATTAAATAGAATACCACAGAGACATCATCATGTTTACCATATCACTTCTGAAGCCTGCTTTTCTCTCTTTTTTTTTTTTGTTTTTGATAAGAATCATTTCTTCCAGGGTCTTAGATTTAACTTGATTTCTACATTTGTTAAAGAGAAACACAAAGAGTAAAAAGAAGAATAAGAAGGTAGCGGGAGGGGAAGAATGAAGCGGGGGAAATCGGAGGGGGAGACGAACCATGAGAGACGATGGACTCGGAAAAACAAACTGAGGGTTCTAGAGGGGAGGGGGGGTGGGAGGATGGGTTAGCCTGGTGGTGGGTACTGAGGAGGGCACATTCTGCATGGAGCACTGGGTGTTATGCACAAACAATGAATCATGGAACACATCATCTAAAACTAATGATGTAATGTATGGGGATTAACATAAGAATTAAATAAATAACTAAATAACTAACTAAATAAATAAATAAATAAAAGAGAAAACACACAAAAAAATTTTCATACCTGATCCATACAGTCTCACTGCTTCTGAACGAGGAGGAAGGCGCCGGCTCAAATCGGGTGAAATGTGCTGATAACTAAAGCATGGGTTGTATATATCACAGCTGGGTCCGTGCTGGGATGAACTGGAAAGTTCTACCTTTCGATCTCCAAAAGATGCTCTGGCAGATCCTGAAAGTAAGTCTAAAGTTTTATAACACCCTTTTCTTTTCTTTTCTTTTCTTTTAAAGATTTTATTTATTTGTTCATAAGAGACAGAGAGAGAGGCAGAGGGAGAAGCAGGCTCCCCGCCGAGCAGGGAGCCCGATGCAGGACTCGATCCCAGGACCCTGGGATCATGACCTGAGCCGAAGGCAGACACTTAACCATCTGAGCCACCCAGGCGCCCTATAACACCCTTTTCTTGGAGTTATTAGCTAACAGCTGGTGCATCCAAGGCAGAGGAAAAAATTTTGTCTCAAGTGACACCAAATCACATGTGTTTGAAATATAAAAAAATAAGCACATATTTATTGAGCTCTGCATGGAATCTTCTGCCAGGGATCAGCCATGAACCCTGCTCTCAAGACAGTCTGGTAAATTTTTAGCATTTTTTTTTTGCCCCATAAACAATTCTGTATTTTGTGATCTGAGTTTCCTTTCATTTTTCTACTTACACAAAGAACAACTTTTAAGTAAAAAGATTATCATTTTTTGATGAAGATGCAGAACATTTATAAAAATTGACCGCATGCTGAGATACACAGAGCAATTCTCATTCTGGGACACACACACAACTGAAATGCGCGCACGTGTGCACCTCGAGACTCGTACAAGAATGTGCATAAGCATCATTATCCAGCATGGCCCCAAATCGGAAAAAGACTCACCCCAGTTCAAATAGCTATGTGTGTAATCCAAGCACAATACATAGGCAGAGGGGTGCCAAGAGGGAGTTATGATGCCAGGGACCTTTGTAAGGACCCTTAAATCATTCAGCACACAAGCGCCACCACAAGTCTGTTCATGGTAACAAGAATACTGTCAGGAGTAGAGCACCAAAGATGACTCACTACCTTTATAGGCTATACCTAAAAAAGAATATTCTGATTTCATTTCTCCTTTACAGAATTCCAATTTTCCCCTCAAACGGTATACAGTGATACCATTTTTAAAGTTCAAGAGGAATTTCTCTCAATTTATAGAACCACAGTGCTATAAAATTAACATAAAGTAACATTTACATTATACCTCTCAAAAGCTCTATTTAAAATTTCAATATTTATGCAAAATGCATTCTCTTAATGGATAGGTATAAAGCAAGCTCAGTAAGATGTTAATGATAGAATCTGTGTGTTACAAAGCAGTAAGCAACGGCTGTAATCAGACCCATCAGTAAATAAGCAATGAAACAAAACACATTTCAAATACCTGACACATAATTTCAGTCATTACTGACAGTGGTCTGCCCTATCTCCCTCTCAAAATTTCCTTGTCAGCCCATCACTACTCACAAGCACATACACATACAGCATGCGCCTGACTTCTAGAGTTAGACACCAAGAACACTTTCTTGACTCTAATAAAGTCATCTTTCTCTCCAATATGATCAAAATCAGATGGCTTTACCACATACTCTTTGAGCCTATAATTTAAGTGTAAACCAATTTCCTCATTCATTCAAATCAAAAAGCAATCTGTGTTCTAGTGATCTAATAAAACAGACAAAAGAAGAACTACCACACATTGCCAGGTAGGTATTTCCTATTTTCTGATTATGAAAATAATACATAAGATACCCTAAATGTTTAAGAATACAGAATTTATTAAATAAATTATGGTACATCTTTAGATTTAATACTATGGGGCCATTAAAAAGCAATGAGTATGAAAACATGTTCACAATGTGTGATACGAATAGAACAGACTGCAAAACTGTTTACGTGGTTTAATCCCAATCCTGTTAACAAGTACAAGAGAAAGAGAAAGACCAATGATCAGGGTACACCATAGCCAAGAGCTTTTAAACACTGTTTTTGAGAGACACTGCTGACGTGCAAAACAAGGTGGTGGGCCAAGCACAGGGTTCCTCTTTCCTTGAAGAAGGAAGGAAGGGAGGGAAGTGGGGGAGAGGGAGGGAGGGAGGGAAGGAGGGAAGGAAGGAAGGTCGGTCAATCACTCCTACCAAACCCAAGTCTCCTACAGATAACAACAGTACACTGTAGACCAAAAACAAAATGAACAAAAACCCTGAAGGGACTGGAGAGTGAGCAGAAGCAGGGCATATTCAGGACAGCACGGACTCTTGGAAGAAAGGGAATGGCCACTGTTAGCCTAAGCACAAGCCAAAGTTGGCACTGCACAGGGCAGATAGAATGACAAAGGAAAATCCACACTCTTTCTGGCCTAAAGAACCAGATGGCAGAGTTCAGAGCAACCACAGCTGCTAGAAAGTAAGGTGGGAACCTTGGAAAGGAGAAAGCCCGGAATTCTGTGAATAAAGTCTGCTCAAATATCTGGCTGATCCCTGAGCCACACATATGCGGGGCAGACTCCAACTAAGGATACAAAAACCAAGCTGAGACAGAATTTGCAGCATAGCCCAACCAAGTTGATTGCCTGGTTAAAAGAAAGAAAAAAGGAAAAGGAAAAGAAAAAAAAAACAAAACCCTCTCATCTCAGAGTAATATAACAGATTCTAAAGTGTCCACGACACAACATCCAAAACCCAGAATACAATCCAAAATTACTCCATACACAATGAAACATGAAAAGGTGACCCATTCTCCAAAAAAAGACAAACCACAGAATCCAAACCTAAGAGCCTCAGATGTTAGAATTAGCAGATAAAGATACTAAAGCCCAAAGACATAGAAGAAAATAGGCTTACAATAATGCAAAAAAGAAAATGAAATCACAGCAAAGAAACAGAATCTACAAAAAAGAACCAAATGTAAATTCAACAACTGAAAAACACAATGTCTAAAATAAAAATTCACTGGATGGGCCTAACAGCTATATGGAGCTGACAGAGGAAAGAGACAGTGACCTTGAAAATTAATAATATCCAATCTTAAGAAGAGAGGGGGAAAAAACATTGAACAACAACAAGCAAAAGAAGTCTCAGAGGCCCATAAAACAATATAAAAAAGTCCAACATATGTCTAATTGGAATCCCAGAATGAGAAGAAAGGATGGGGCAGAAAAACATATTTGGAAAAATATTCTAGATTTTGATAGGATTTTGGATTACACTGTTACATGCATTTGTCCAAACTCAACAAAAACAAACTTAAAACTGAGGCAGTTCTTTGTGTATAAGGTTTATGTCAAAAGAAGAAAACTGTAAACAGATAGTGAACTCTGGTAAATTACATGTATGCTTAAGTATTTAGAAGGAAGTGTATTAATGTCTGCAATTTACTGTGAAATGTGTTCTCCACCACCCCCAACTCAAAAAGGATTAATAACAGAAAGAGGAATGGATAAATAGATATGTGATTAAGTATGGTAAAATATTAATGATCGATTCTATGTGGTGGATATATGGGTATTCACTGTTGTATTCTTTCAACTTCTCTGTATGTTTGAAATTTTTCATAAAAAACTTTGAGGGGGGGGAAAACATTGTGACAGTGTTTCAATGGACTAAAGCAAATTATTATTATTATTATTTTTTAAGATTTTATTTATTTATTCATGAGAGACAGAGAGAAACAGAGGGAGAAGCAGGCTCCCAAGGAGCGGGAAGCCCGATGCGGGACTCGATCCCAGGACTCTGGGGTTATGACCTGAGCCGAAAGCAGACGCTTAACCATCTGAGCCACCCAGGCACCCCAAATTATTTTTAACATACAAGAATTACATGTTGTTTCTTCTTCTTATCATTACTCCACTGGCCTCTAACAACATCAGCCAAAATCTACCCAATGAATCTATCTCACTCAAGTGGCTATTTAGACTGGGAAGTTACATATACACTGGAATATTACTCAGTCATAAAAAAAAGAAAAAGAAAAAGAAATCTTACCATTTGCAAGGACGTAGATGGAACTAGAGAGTATTATGCTAAGCGAAATAAGTCAATCAGAGAAAGACAAATACATGATTTTACTCATACGTGGATTTAAGAAACAAAACAGATGAACATAGGGGAAGGGAAGGAAAAATAAAATAAGACGAAATCAGAGAGGGAAACAAACCATAAGAGACTCTTAACCATAGGAAACAAACTGAGGGTTGCTGGAGGGGAGATGGGTGGGGGGATGGGGTAACTGGGTGATGGACATTAAATACAGCACATGATGTGATGAGCACTGGGTGTTGTATGCAACTGATGAATCACTCCACTCTACCTCTGAAATTAATAATACACTCTATGTTAATTAATTGATTAAAAAAATTTTTTTAAAGGCCACATTTACATACAAATGTGTTGATTGTGGTCAGATTTCATAATGGGACCTTTCAAAAATATTATACATTAAGTTCCTCTACAGAAAAAGCAAAACATAAAAAATAAAAATTTATACATAAAATAATTTTATATCTTTCAAGATACAAAACAGCAAAATCACAGAAACAATAGCATTTAAATGCTATGTGTTGATTCTTAAATCCTGCCGTGTCATTGTTTACCTTCAAGTCCCTCCAGATGTGAAGGAGTTCCTTGTACCCTGGGCTGAACATATGATAGCTTAAACTTGGGCACCACAAATGGTACTTCTTTGCCATCAGATGGTAATTTGGAAAGTAAGTAATCCTCAGTACAGCCAACCTGAGGCTTTACCGAAACAGCAGTCAAAGGAGGGACACAGACAGGTGTATTCTGACTCTCGGAGACTGCTTTAATGTCTCTCTCCCTGGAACCTGCATGTAAAAGAAGAGAAAAGAAAAATCACAAATATGAATGTAGAGTTATATATAATAATCTAAAGTTAGCATGCTTTGGTATTTACGTAATCAAACTGCAGATACAGAAACTACTACTCGTAAATCCTACCAAGCACTTCTGGAATCTACATTAATTCTGTCCAGGCAATATTTGAGAAATTAATATACTATTGCCAAAATATATTAGCTTATCATAATGGTAAAAGCAGTTTTTAAAGAAACTCATTCCCACAAAAGAGTTCACAGATGGAAAACAAGTTTATTTTGTACTTAATTCCACGATGCTTTCGAGTAAAATACTGTCAATAAAGCAATTCTTGTTGTCAGTACTGGTGGTTAACATCAGTCTTAAATATATAAAAGAATTCTGAAAAGAAGCTGAAGGTCTCAAAGTCTACAAAAACCTTCACCTAATCGCAAAATAAAATGTACTTTTACCCTAATATAATAGCAACTCTCCCTGTGCTAGCTTCTTTGACCCATTTCATCCCTATCTCAAATGCTATATGATTCCTAAGCTGGTGACTTAGGATGGGGAGGTAAGGGACACCCAGAGTTCATCTTTATGTACAATTAGTATTGTCTGTTGACTTTAGAAATGAAAGTACAACTACTGTGTAGGAATTTATGAAATGTTTTAATGCAAAAAGAAGCCTTCGTACTCAAATATACTAGAAAGCTATGCTCTAGATGAAGGAATACAAGAAAAAACCAGAGAAAAATAAAGTTCCAATCGTAACTCTGAAGAGATGAGGAGACCATGCAATTGAAAGGGAACTCTCCAGGAGTCCTTTATAAATATGGGGTCTTGATGAAATAATGGATCTCTTCTCCATTAGTCTTTCATTTGTGAAAAGGCATTTTTTAATGTACTGTTCATAAACTAGAAATTGTCTTTATTCAAATGAAAACATTTGCCAGAGTATATTGTCCCCAAACACACCCAACACTTTTCTCTCCCTGCCTTTGCCTGTACAATTTCATCCACCTATCATACTCAGGTCCAGTTTTCACCTTTTCTTCCTTCCTTCTTCCGACCCAGCTGCTGAAATCCATTCTAGACTCCTATACCAAATGCCATTCTCTTGGTGGTGATGTCCCAGGGTGTCTCTGGGGTTGAATGTTGAATTTCTCTCTCTCCCACCATGCTCCAGGGTACTTTAATACTTACCTAGTGTGCCTCCTATTTATGTTTCTGTCTCCCCCATGAAGTTAGGAAATACGTCTCATTATCTTTGTATTAAAAAATGCCACCCATAAAAAAGACATTAAATACATGTTTGTTGAAGTCAAAAGAAGCCAAACTCACAATTGTGCTCTTCTGTTCCACCATAGAAACATCCTCTACAGCAACTCTTTATAAATTCTGCTGCCATTACATCCAATTTCCAATATTCAGCAATTGATCCAAACTTCCAATTTTAATATTAATCTGTTCGTAGAATAGAAAACAAGTTAACATGATCATGCTTAATGCCATTAGGTATCACTAAATAAATTGTATTATCTGTCTTTCTAAGATGAATGAGGAATACAAAGCAAAAATATTTAGAGGAAAATAGGTTTTTCATCTTATATGTAATTCTGTATGACGCAGTTATACAAAATTACCTTATAAGTTATTAAAATGACATACTCAAAAATCACTAACTGAACAATCCCAATGTTAAATCTGGAAAAAAAAGAAAAATTCCACCCTCAATTTTCTTTTTTGCAAGGTACACCCAAATCAATGCCCAAGCAAAATTTCCTAGAAAATATGGCACTCATAAAAAGTGTGAGAAAGGGGCGCCTGGGTGGCTCAGTTGGTTAAGCGACTGCCTTCGGCTCAGGTCATGATCCTGGAGTCCCGGGATCGAGTCCCGCATCGGGCTCCCGGCTCGGCGGGGATTCTGCTTCTCCCTCTGACCCTCCCCCCTCTCATGCTCTCTGTCTCTCATTCTCTCTCTCACAAAATAAAATAAAATCTTAAAAAAAATAAAATAAAATAAAATAAAAGTGTGAGAAAAATTTCACTTCCTCCAAATTATTCTTTTGGTAATCCAAAGGTCCTATAATGGGGCCAATAAACAACTTCATACTTTATAAGTTGGTTTAACATTTAGAATTACACTAACAGAAAAATATATCTTAAACACTATATTTACACACACACACAGATTACCAGCTACCTAAACCACATATAACGTAAACTGGAAATGAAGGGAGTCCGCTTTACTTTTTTTTAAAGATTTTATCTTTTTTAAAGATTTTATTTATTTATTTGAGAGAGAAAATGAGAGAGATAGAGCACTAGAGAGGGGAGGGTCAGAGGGAGAAGCAGACTCCCTGCTGAGCAGAGAGCCCGATGCGGGACTCGATCCAGGGACTCCAGGATCATGACCTGGGCCGAAGGCAGACACTTAACCAACTGAGCCACCCAGGTGCCCTAAAGATTTTATTTTTAAGTAATATCTACACCCAACATGGGGCTTGAATTTACAACCCCAAGATCAAGAGTCACGTGCTATACTGATTGAGGCAGTCAGGCACCCCGGGAGTCTGCTGTAAATTAATCAGGAACATAAAATTGTCTAAGAACTTCACATCCAACTGCCCACTTTGACCTCACTGACTTACTTCCAAATGCACTCTCTTCATTTATGCATACTTCTACTCTGTACATTTTTCATGGGAAATTTCAAATGTTCACAGAAGATGATAAAATGGTGTAAGAAAACCCCTATCATCCAGACTAAACAGTTACCAATTCACAGCGAATCTTAATTCATCTCTGCGTCCCCACTTCTGTTTCTGGGATCAGTAAGTAACAAATCTTCTGACTTTACTTCCTTTGTGTGGGTGTACTGAAATTGCGCCTTCAATCAAAACGACCCCGGGGGTTTCCACTTCCCCAAAATGGGAACTTGGATGATGAGGGAGCTACCTGCCAACCCCGGTAGGTGGCTTGCACCTCCCCCTCCAGCAGGTCATAAGCTGCATATTCTCAATGTAATATACTAGCTCTCGCTTCCAAACACAGTCACCAACAAATTATTTGTCAAAATGCTGGACTTTTGCCCATCTGATGGGAAAGAAATGATATCTCGTGTTGTTTTAATTTGCATCTCTTTCACTGTGAGGCTGGGCACGTTTTCATATAAGGCTAATCTATATTTGTTTCCATGAACTTGCTGTTCATTATCTCTTGCCCATCTTTTTATAAAGTTATTGGTCCTTTTCTGCCTCTGTTTTAGAGTATTTTTATATATTTGAGAGATTAATACATTGTCCATGATGTAAGTCGCAAGCATTCTTCCAGTTTGTCATTGTCTTTTTATGGTATTTTCTACTGAGACAGAGAATGTGTGTATATATAAATATTTGTACACATATATATAGAAACATATGAGTGCTTGGGTACACACACATGTAGTTATACTTACCTATGTTTTCCCTTTGTGCTTCTGGATTTGGAGTCACAAGAAAGTTTTCCCCATACATAGGCCATAAAAGACTTGACTCATGGTTTCTTCTAATACTTCGTATGATGTTACTACTTTCCATACTAACAGCCTGGTATATAATATGAGAAGTAGATCCAATCCTACCTTTCCCAGTTGGCTACTCTGGTATCGAATAAATCACCATTTATTTAAAATTCCATATTTTCTTCAATGATTTTAGAATGCTGTCTTTATTACAGACTAAATTTCTACACACAATTGGGCTTATTTCTGTATTTTCTGTTCTCTTCAATTGGTCTGTCTTTTCCTGTACCACATTTTAAAAACTGTAACAGCTTATAATAATATGCTTTCATATGTAGGAGGACTAGCTTCCCATCCTTACTGCTCTTCAATTTCAAGGTTTTCCTAACTATCCTTGCTTGTCTGTTCTTGCAAATAAATTTCATAATATGTCTAGCCCCAGGAGGAAAAATCTAATGGTACTTTCATTGGGATTCTGTTGTATTTATAAATGATTTTAGAAAAAACCTGCATTCTTAAGATGTTGTGTATGCCTACTCAGAGCATTAAGTCTACGTTTGTATCTTTGGGAGTTTTTACAGTTTTTTTCATATAAATGCAGAACTTTTCTTGTTAAGTGTATGCTTCTCATAAATGGCATCTTTTCTTCCATTGTATCTTGTAACTAGTTTGTTTTAAAAATTTATACATTTTCAGAGTGCCTGGGTGGCTCAGATGGTTGAGCATCCAACTCTTGAGTCCGGCTCAGGTCGTGATCTCAGGGTTGTGAGATTGAGCCCCATGTCGGACTCTGCACTCACAGCAGAGTCTGCTTGTCCCTCTCCCTCTGTTCCTCCCCCACCTCGTGCTCTGTCTCTCTAATAAGTATTTTTTAAAAATTTATACATTTTCAAAATCCCTTTTCAGCCCTAGTTTAAAGAATGCATTCCTTGACCACTCAGACCATATTAATTTCTCTCATTTGTAAACATCTAGTGAACTTTAAAAAAAGAATTTTATATTTTTCTTTGTGACACTTGTTCTCTCTCCCCTTCTAGAATATAAACTTTTCAGAAACAGTATTATACTCACTTTCTACTTCACACTCAGCACCCTATATGATGCTGGGAATATAGTAGGAACTCAGCTAATATGTAGTTGATAGAGAAGGGAACAAAGTAGAACAACCAGCTCATATAAAAACTCAACAAACTCATCAAACCACATTTCTGACCCTAGTCAGCCTGCAAATACTTTACATTCATCGTGAGAAGGCCGTGGGAGGATGGTTAAAAATGATTACTACTTCTGGGGAAAAGGTCCTCAAAGTTGATGGCCTTGAGTCATCCAAAATGAACTGGGGACTATGGGGGAGGAAGGCAGCAAAGGAAACAAGTTTATGTGAATAAGAATAAGGCAGACAGAGTTTGCATGGCCAACTAGTAGAGGGCAGAGAGGTACACAAAGAGAGAACCACAGACATCAGCAGAGGGTCCCACTGCAGTATTCAGCAGAGTACTGATCAGAGCATGCATGCAAGCAAATTACAAGTCTGGGCAAAGACCACCAGAAAAGATTACAAAAACCATACCAACACTCACCAAGGTTGGTAATAATGCCTGTCCCCACCCACCAAACTGGGAAAACCACACAATTCACAGGATATTGGGTAGAATACTCAGAAGGGTCTTGCTTCCTTGGTGAGGAATAGATAGCCCTGAACACTAGTCTGTTTTCCACCTAACAAATTTAAAAAGCAAGACTCAAAAGGATCAAACCATTTTCAAAAAAACCATGTCCCAAATCAAACAAATGTTATAAAAATCTAAATAATATCCAGCACAAAAAATAAAATTCTAGCATCCAATAAAAAAATTACCAAACATGCAAAAAAAAATAATAATGAGAAAAATCAATCAATTCTGGGTCCCACCCAGAAATGACACAGACAGTTAAGGATATTAAAACCATTCTAACTCTATATGTTCAAAAAGTTAAGAAGTGACATAAAAGATACAAAAAATGACCCAACTTCTAAAGATGAAAATTACAATATCTGAAGTGGAAAATACAGTGGCTGGGATTAAAAGCAGATTAGATATTACAAAAGGAAAGATTAATGATCTGGAAGGTACAGTTAAAAGAAATTACCCAAGGGGCGCCTGGGTGGCTCAGTCGTTAAGCGTCTGCCTTCAGCTCAGGTCACGATCCCAGGGTCCTGGGATCGAGCCCCACATCGGGCTCCCCGCTCGGCGGGAAGCCTGCTTCTCCCTCTCCCACTCCCCCTGCTTGTGTTTCTGCTCTCTCTCTCTCTGTCAAACAAATAAATAAAATCTTTAAAAAAATAATAATAATTAAAAAAAAAAAAAAGAAATTACCCAAAATGAAACAAAGAGCAAAGAAGAATAAAGACAAAAGAGCAATCTGTGACCCACGGGACAATTTCCAGCAGCCTAATACACTCATAATAGAAGTCCATGAAGGAGATGGGGGGAGGAAGAAAAAATATTTAAAGAAATAATACCAAAGTTCTTCAAATCTGATAACTACCAACCCCAGATCTAAGAACCTCAACAAACACTAAGCATAGGAAGTATGAAGAAAACCATGCCAAGACACATCATAATAACATGGCTCAAAGCCAGTGATAAAGAGGAAATCTCAAAAGCAGCTAGAAAAAAGAACTTGTCTTTTATTTCCTTAAATATAGCCCATCATAGTTATTTTATTTTTTTAAGCTTTATTTATTTATTTGGGGGGAGGGAAGAAGGGCAGAGAGAGAGGGAAAGAGAATTTCAAGCAGACTCCCCACTGTGAGCATGGAGCTCACAACCCTGAGATCATGACCTGAGCCAAAATCAAGAGTCGGACGCTCAACTGACTGAGCCACCCAGGCGCGCCCCCCACCATCATACTTATTTTAATAATCTATGACAGGTAATTCCAATATGTAAGCTTTTGTAAGTTTATTTCTATCTGTTGTTTTGGTTGATTCTTATTCAGGTTGTGTTATTTCCTGTGCACTTGGTTATCTTTAACAAATTATTCAGTGACCTTGAAACTTGACTTGTAGAACTCTTTACGGCCAAAGATGAAAATATACTCTCAGAGAATATTTGCATTTGTTTACCGTATCATTTTATTTAAGCAGGTTCCATGCCCAGCATGGAGTCCCACACGGGGCTTGAACTCACGACCCTAAGATCAAGACCTGAGCCGACGCGGCGCCTGGGTGGCTCAGTCATTGAGCGTCTGCCTTCAGCTCAGGTCATGATCCCAGGGTCCTGGGATCGAGCCCCGCATCGGGCTCCCTGCTCTGCGGGAAGCCTGCTTCTCCCTCTCCCACTCCTCCAGCTTGTGTTCCCTCTCTCTCTCTGTCTCTGTCAAATAAATAAATAAAATCTAAAAAAAAAAAAAAAGACCTGAGCCGAAATCAAGAGTCAGACGCTTAACCAACTGAGCCACACAGGCGCCCCTTACGGTATCATTTTAAATTCATACCTTGACATAGAATCTAATTTACAAATGGGCAAATGATGTGCATAGATATTTCTCCAGAGACAGATAAATGGCCAATAAACGCATGAAAAGGTGCTTAACACCATCAGTTATTAGGGAAATGCAAATCAAAACCACAATGAGATACCAATCCACAAACACTTAGGATGGCTATAATCAAAAAGACAGACAAAAACAAGTGTTGGCAAACTGGAACTCTCACAGATTGTTGGTGAGAATGAAAAATGGCTCAGCAGTTCCTCAAAAACTTAACCACAGAATTACCATATGACCCAAGAACTCCACTCCCTAGGTCTCTTATACCTACAAGAATGAAAAATATATAGCCACACAAAAACTTGTACACAAATGTTCATGGCAGCATTATTTATAATAGCCAAAAAGTGGATATGACCCAAATGTCCATCAACTAACAAATGGAAAAACAAAATGTGGTATATCCACACAAGGGAATTTTATTCAGCCATTAAAAAGGAATGAAGGGGCGCCTGGGTGGCTCAGTCGTTAAGGCTCTGCCTTCAGCTCAGGTCATGATTCCAGGGTCCTGGGATCGAGCCCTGCATCGGGCTCCCTGCTTGCCTGGAAGCCTGCTTCTCCCTCTCCCACTCCCCCTGCTTGTGTTCTCTCTCTCGCTGTCTCTCTCTCTGTCAAATAAATAAAATCTTAAAAAAAAAAAAAAAAGAATGAAGTACTGATTTGTGTTACAACATAAACAGACCTTGAAAACATTATGCTAAGTGAAAAAGGCAAGACATAAAAGATCACATATTGTATCATTTCGTTCCTATGAAATGCCCAGAATAAGCAAATCCATAGAAACAGAAAGTACATTAGTGACTGCCAGGGGCTGAGGGGAGAGGGAGAAATGAGGAGTGACTGCTAAAGGGTACAGGGTTTCCTTCAGGGGTAAATAAAAATGTTCTAGGATTAGCGATGATGGTTGCACAGCTTTGTGAATATATGAAAAACCACTGAAATGCACACTTTAAAAGGGTGAATTTTATAGTATTTGAATTATACATAAAGAAAAATAAGATATTAAAAAAATTAGACCTTGAAATGTTTTTGGACCACCAAGGTGATGTGAACAAGCTCCTACCACCACCCATGGACTGGTGGTTACAATTTCCTAAGGACAGGTTTTCTTCCCCTGTTTTACTTGGCATCAAGGCAACTTTCCTTACAGATCTTTGAAAGAGGTAAAGTGAGTTTTTGTCCTTGACACCACACACCTTTGGGAATCCCAGAATTAAAGGCAGAGAGTCTTTTGTTAGCTTGCCTTGTATTTTAATAAGCCCAGGGCTGACTTCTAACTATGCCTCCAGTCCTGCAAATTCACCAAGTTCTTAATCAAATCTAACCAAGTTGCCCCGGTTTAGCAAATGCCCTCAGAGCAAATAAGACTTATGGATTCCTTTAGTCTCAGATTTTCAGCTTTCTTTTAGATTTTGGCATATTAATTCCTAAGTACCTTTTTAAAAAAGCTTAAATGAGCATTCTTAGCTATTTGCAGTGTGAAGGTTTTTCCAAATATCTTAACTATATTCCCAACATGAAAATTCTATATTTACTTCTCAAGTTAAAATGAACTCTAGGGAGTTAAGACAGGATTTGCAAAAACAAAAGACAGCCTGATACAGTAGCTTCAGTATTATAGGGCACCTGGGTGACTCAATCAGTTAAGCATCCGACTCTCAGTTTTGGCTTAGGTCATGATCTCAGGGCTGTGAGATCAAGCCCCACGTGGGGCTCCATGCTGGGAGTGGAGCCTACTTAAGATTCTCTCTCTCTCTCCCTCTGCCCCTCCCCCCCAAAAAATAAATAATAAAAAAATAAAGTAGTTTCAGTGTTACTTGTGACCTCAGCTGATTACGGCAGATATTTAAGATTAAAAATATATTCCAGGGAAAAGTTTACTTTAGAAAAAAATTAATTTGAAAGGGAGTCTAGTTTTAAAAGAACTATGAGTAGATGACTCGTTCTTCTAGGTATCATGTCTCTTTACCCAACTAAAGTAAATAAGATTGCAGGCAAGGATACACAAAGAGACCAAAGAAAGATTAGTCCAGAAACATATGCACACATATATGGAAGCTTGACATATGATGCTTATAGATCACAGGGAGGAAAACCAGAATATTCAGTAAATGATGCTGGGAAAAACTGATTACCCATATGGAAAAAAAATGAAACTGGATCCCCACCTCACACCACACAAAAATCAACTGCACATGGATTAAAGACATAAATATGAAAGGTAGTATTTTAAAGCTTTCAGAAGAAAATATCAGACTATATCTCTACAACCTCAAGGAAGAGATAGATGTGTTAAACAAGATGCTGAAATCACAAACCGTAAAGGAAAAGGTTGACACATTCAACTACACTATAGAATGTGTCCATCAAAAACGACATAAAGTAAACAAACAAACAAAAAAACACATAAAGTAAAAGACAAAACAAGCCTGGGGAAAAGATATTTGCCATATGCATAATTGATAAGAATAAGTACCATAAATAAATAAATGCAACTTCTGGAAATCAATTTATAAAAGTAAAAAAAAAATAGTCAAAAAACAGATATCTCATACAAGAGGAATTACGGAAGGTTCGACATCATCAGTAATGAAGGAAATGTAAGTTAAACCACTAATGGAGTACCAATTCTTACCTGCCAGACTGTTGAAAAGAAACAATTCAGATAACTACAAATGGTGTACAAATGTCTCAAATGTTGAGGAAGGGAACAAAGTGAACACTTAACACACTGCCTGTGAAAGTATAAACTGGTACAACCACTTTATAAAACAATTCAGTATTATCTAGCAGAACTGAAGACCCACAACTCTACTCCTAGGCAAAGACACATGGATTAGAATGGCCCTAACAGGTGCGCCTAGGTGGCTCAGTCGGTTGGGCATTTGCCTTCGGCTTGGGTCGTGATCTTGGGGTCCTGGGATAGAGCCCCATGTTGGGCTCTGCGCTCAGCCAGGAGTCTGCTTCTCCCTCTGCCCCTCCCCCCACTCGTGGGTGCTCTCTCTCTCAATGGATAAAATCTTAAAAAAAAAAAGGAAAAAGGAATAGCCATAACAAAACAGCTTTTTTTTTTTTTTAATTTTATTTATTTATTCATGAGAGACAGAGAGAGAGAGAGAGGCAGAGGGAGAAGCAGGCTCCCAAGGAGCAGGGAGCCCGATGCGGGACTTGATCCCAGGACCCTGAGATCATGACCTGAGCCGAAGGCAGACGCTTAACCATCTGAGCCACCCAGGCGCCCAACAAAACAGCTTTTAATGGCAAAAAGTAAAAATTAAATTAAAAAAAAGAAAACTGAAAACACCCCTAAATATCCATTAACAGGGAGATGGATTAACAGTGGTAAAGCAATGGAATGATATAGAGCAATAAAAAGTAAATGAACTATAACACATCAACATCGATGAATCTCATAAATATAATGTATAAAAAAGCCATGGAATAGACAAAACTAAACATTACATTATTTATGAATACAGACTTATGTAGTAAAACTATACAGAAAATCAAGGAGTGTAGAAAGAAAAAGACGCAGAAAGATACAACTAGGGCTTTGAAAATACTGACAATGTATTATCTCTAAAGCATGATATAAGTGGCTTTTATTTGTATTCTCTAAATCTGTGGATGGGTCAAAAGTACTATTTTGTACATATGAAATAATTTCTCATTTAAAAATTAAAGAAATGGGGCGCCTGGGTGGCTCAGATGGTTAAGCATCTGGCTTTGGCTCAGGTCATGATCCCAGGGTCCTGGGATCGAGTCCCGCATCGGGCTCCCTGCCCCTTGGGAGCCTGCTTCTCCCTCTGCCTCTCTCTCTCTCTTTGTCTCTCATGAATAAATAAATAAAATCTTTTAAAAAAATAAAAATAAAAAATAAAAATAAATAAAATAAAAATTAAAGAAATGTATGGTCATGGTAGCAAATACGAAAAATACTGAAAACTATATGAAGAATATAAAAATTATCAATAATCCCAACACCCTGAGGTAACTACAATATTTAGAAGAAAAAATAGGGGCGCCTGGGTGGCTCCGTCAGTTAAGCACCTGCCTTTGACTCAGGTCATGATTTCAGGGTCCTGGGATCAAGCCCCCATGTTGGGCTCCCTGGTCAGTGGGGAATCTGCTTCCACTTCTCCCTCTCCCTCTGCCCATTCCCCTGCTCGTGCTCGCTCTCTCTCAAATAAATAAATAAAATCTCTAAAAAAGAAAAGAAAGGAAAAGAAAAAATATAGTGTGTTTTCTTCCACGATTTTGTTTACTTTTTTTACAGCCTTATTTAAGTACTGACTTCCAGTAAATTGCACGTATTTAAAATGTACAATTTCATGAGTCAAACATATGTATACATTGGTGAAAGCATCTTCACAATCAAGAAAATGAATAACCCACCAACCCCAAAAGTTTCCTCACCCCTCTTTCCGATCCATCCCTCCTAACTTTCCCTTGCCTCATCCTCAAGTAACCACTAATCTGTTTTCTGTTGCTTTCAGCTAGTTTGCATTTTCTAGAATTTTGTCAGGTACAGTTTGAACATAGTTTATGCATATGATTTGCTGTTGTTGATACATTTTTCCAAAATGATTTACCAATTTACACTTCTACCAGCAGAGTACAAGAGTTCCAGTTGCTTTATATCCTCGCCAACACTTGATTATTGGCCTTTTCCATTTTAGCTATTATTTTCATATTCCAAATGTAAATACACATAAAACGTGTCTGAACAAGCAACAACAAAAAAACAAACTTTCAATGATGATTGAAATAAAACCCCTTATAAAGAAATTTTCACCTAAGAGCATTTTCCCTTGAATGCATAATAATAACTGAAGCAAAGCCCCTGACATATGCCTCATGAATTCTGATTTAACCAAAACGTCTGATTTCTACATAAGATATTGAGAAGAATCATAGATAGACAAGAAAGAATCACATGACTTAAAGGTAAGCCGGGAGTATCACAGTACTGGAACTTAGGTGAAATGCCATCTGACACAGTTTGTGAAAGTGTCACTTTACCACTAATAACACCTGAACCCAACAGACCAAAATACCACTATGATAGTGGTCATAATTTGAATGGGGGAAGATGAAAATCTTTCTTATAGTAGTTCTATTCAATATGCTCAGCTACTTGCTCTCAGCTTCTCCTACTTAACCATGAGACAGGAACAACGCTGTGAGATGCACTTTAACATAAAGGTATTATTCTGTTGTCCTTACGTTCTTTCCAAATGGGACTGTAAACTCCCTTCTACCACCCTGTCACCTCTTCTAATCTTTGTTTCTCAAAATAAGGACTCTACTCTCCTTATCTTTATTTCTTCATTCTCTATTTACTCTTCAAATTCATTCATATTTGACTTTCATCCTTATCATTTTGCTTATATTGTGTTTGCTGAGATCAATGACCTCCTATCCTAACTACCAAAGCCAGGACACCCTTAACCAGTTCCTATTTTCCAGATCCCTCTGACTCATTTGAGATAGATTTCTCTCCTGATTAAAACTCTTTCCTCTCCAGGCTCCTATGAACTACTGTCTGCTAGATTTTCCTCCTTCTTTCCTGACTTCTCCTCACTCTCCACGGCTGTCTCTCTACATCACTTAAATGTTGGTGTTTCCCATCCTTGGTCTTCTCTTCTCACTCTACTTACTTGAGTGATTTCTTCCACTCCCACAGGACTAATGACCGCAAACCCACCATGCTTCTAACATTTACAACTCTTGACTACAGAAAATCCCAATACTAACACATCTGCCAACCAAACAGTTCTGCCAGCCGTCCTACAAGAACCTTACTCCTTTTCTCTCAACCTGAATTAATCTGGTTCCTTTTTTTTAAGATTTTATCCACTGAGAGAGAGCGCCCATGTGCTCTCTCTCCATGTGTTAGCTTTATTCACGAATACAATGGTAATTCAAGTGGAGCCAATACAAGAGATACTTTTGAAATATTTTTCTTGAAGGGTTTAAAGAAACACAAATTTTTAAGAAGACTTTTTCCTCCAGGTATGAAGGTAACTCACAGCCATTGACAAAAACTACAAAATACAAGAGATAAAAGGTAAATCTCCAATTCCAGCTCTCAAGGGCAAGCAATATTAACATTTCCTTCCAGAAGAAGCAGTTTTTAACCACAATAAAGTTACATATCAAAATATTAAATCAGTAAATAGGGAGTGTTGTTGTTAACTCAATGTCTTCCAGGCCACTTTTTACAAAACAAATTCTACTATAAGCTTACCTGGAGTAAGAATCAGAATAATATTCTAAAAACCAAAGCAATCCTTTCACATGCTGTATTTTAAGTATTCTAAAGGAATCCATGTTTTTGGCTTGGCATCTATCTTGCCTATATCTGGACGTCTATCTGGGTGCAATATACCCCACAAATCAGCCATGCCGTTTCCCTTTATTTAAAGGAAGGGACGGCGAAGGAGGAGGAAGAAAAAAAAAAAAATTGGAAGAGACAGAAGCCAAATCTAAAATCAAGCTGAGTGTACAACTCGTGTTTTGCAAAAACCATAGGGAAGTACCATTGTTAACACCCCTTCTCTGCTTCTAAAAGTTTCAGGAACATCACAGATAAAAGATTCTCAGCGAACCTGTTCTTATCCGACTCTCCATCTTTGCCCAGAGCCCCGCCGGACTAGGGTCTCCCCTCCCTGCGGTCGGGGGCTCCCACTGAACAGACTCCGGCAGGGCGGGGGCCCGGTCTCGCGCCCCCCCCCACGTTACGGCCAACCCCCCGCCCCGCCCACGGTGAACCCGGCCGTCGAGGGGCCCCAAACCTGCCCAGGGCTCCCGAGAGCAGGTGTCGCTGAGGAGACCCGGGAACGGCCCCCGGGGCCCCCCAACGCAGACGATATTTCTGAAGAGTTAAAGGAGATGAAACCCCATACAGAACAGTTCGCCCGGTGCGGCTGGGGGCGAGAAGCTCCTCTGCTGGGGCAGGGGCCGCTCTCGCTCCGCCCCCCGCCCCCCGCACTCCGCGCGCCCGACCCGGAGGCCCGAGACAGCTGCGGCGCCAGGCCCGCGCCACGCTGCGCGCCCGGCAGCGCCCCACGGCGCACCTGAGCCCGCGGCCCCCTCGCCGCCAGAGACCTGCCGCCCGGCCGCCGTGCGCGGGGTCTCCACGAGCGGCTCCCCGGGCGCCCCCGCTCCACGCCGCGCTGAGCCGGCGCCGCGTACCTCCGGGCCCGCAGCGGCCACTCCGCCGTGGCCTCCCGCGGGAGCCGGGCCCGGTCACCTCGCGCGGCCGCGCCCTGAGACCCCGCCTCCGGCCCCTCCGAGTCCGCCCCGCCCCCCCGGAGGTGCGCGCCGAGGGGCGGGGCGGGGCGGGGCGGGGCGGGGCCGCCCCGCCGATTACCTGAGCGCGCTGGGCTGGCGCCCTCGGCTTCTCCCGTCTCGCCACTCCCAGCCCCTGCTCTGGGCTGCGCCCTCTGGCAAGATCTAACTCGGAGCCAGGCGGAGTTTGGAGTGCGCTGAGGGGTCAGAAGGGAGATTAAAAACGAAGAGAGGCATAGGAGGAAAGTTACTGGCCTGATGAACTTCTTTGTATAGGGAGGATGGAGCGGTCTTTCTTGCCAGAGGGGTGGCTGCACCCTTTTCTTGGAAGCAGAAGAACCTTTTCTAAGCTGCCTTGTATTTGTTACCTAAGAATCAGCCTGCTTCTCTTCACTTTTGTGGCTTTACACCTACTACCACCTTGCCAGCGATAGGTATGTTGGAAGGAATCCTAAAGGCATCTGCTACAGTGCCCTGGCCCCCCATATTACGCTGGAATCCCTTCTAGCGCCCTGACAAGGAGTGGGATGGCCCTTTTATGCTTCCCGTGCTGGGAATCTCAACACTGTTCTTAGGAAGTTGTTGAGTGACTTCCTAGATGATCTGTTGAATGGCTCAGCTTTGGAATGGCTGATGAGGTATAAATTGAAATTACTCTCCTTGAGGGTCACGACACACTTACAGACCTAAGAACTGTGTTTTACTTGGTATCATCCTGTAGTTCCCAAATTTATTTGACCTGAAGTGTGGCAGGCCAAAATATGCCACTTTGGCATAACGGTTTTGTTTTTTTTTTTTTTAAGTTAAAAGCACTTGAGAAACAGCAGATACAAGATCGTTCTGACCTTCCTTTTTCTTCCTGAAAACAGAAGATGAAACTCCCAAACGAAACACATCGTCCCTGTACCAGGAGACAAGAAACATTCTTATCACCAGAGACGGGGAGTCGAGGACAAAGGAAATCAATACACACAAACCTTCCTAGTCACTTCACCATTAACTGCCTCAGCTCAAGCCCCTTTTTCACTATTTACGACCCTTTGTCCAACTTAGTGTGTAAGTGTTCAGCTCTAACTGCTTTTGATCTCCGTTTTCCTACAAGGGCTGCTGTGCAGCATGTAAAACACTGTATGCTTTGCTCTTCTTAATCTGTGTCAATTTAATTCTCAGCCCCAGCCAGAAACCCTAAAAGGGTGGTGGTAACGTTTTGCTTCCCCTACACACCACACAACTGTCTTCTTAAGAAATGCCTGTCGCCATCCTGGGCCATTAATGTTCAGATGCACACAGTTTGATAAACACTACTTGAAAGCCCTCGTACATTCACCTTCGATAATTTCTCTGTGACAAATGTTTGCAAAGTCCTGTACTGTTTACACAAAGCTCTCACATGAGTCATCTCATTGAACTCTCACAATTATGAGGTAACTGTTATTATCCTTGTTTTACAGTTGAAAATACTGAGAGTCAAACAAATAGTGGTTGCCCAAGTATAGAGTCAAGATTGACTCTGGACTTCAGACTCCAAAGCTCTTAAATATATATTATATAAAACATGTGTGTGCACATATATGTATATATACATATATGATGTGCTGTACTTAAAGGTCAAATGAGAAAGCAAATATATATATTTTCTCTGACACTTTGTATTAGAAAAACTCAGTTTTCCACCTGTTGTAGGGGAAAACCCAGTTCTTTCCTCCTGTGTTTCTCTTGCCCCTGTACCTTCTTGACTCCTCATACAAAACACTTTCATTGTTTCATTGTTTCTCATTTCTGGTCTCCAACTATGTGAAGGTTTTCCCCCACACCACGCAATTCTCTGCAACACCAGCTAGATGTCCTACAATTCAATTCAATTCTGACATTACTTCCCAGAGAGAGCATCAGATCCCACAGATGAAGGGCTCAGTCCCCTAAGACTGCCTCCCTGCACTGCCCCCCCTCCAACATCACATGCCAGCCAAAAGCCCAGGTTATCATCTGTGCTTCTGACCAACCAACTATAGATCAGAGGTTCCAATGACCCCCCCCCCTTCCTTGGGTTCAATTCATTTGTGAGAGCATCTCACAGAAGAACTCAGGGAAATGCTTACTTAATTTTACCAGTTTATCAAAGGATATGATAAAGGATACAGATGAACAGCCAGATGAGGAGATATATAAGGCAAGGTCTGGGAGGGTCCTGAACACAGGAGCTTCTGTCCCCATGGAGTTGGGGTGTATCACCCTTCCAGTGTGGATATCTTTGCCAACCTGGAAGCTCCCCAATCCCTGCACTATTGGGAAGCTTCCTCACATTGGCATGATCACTTACTAACCCCATTTCCAGCCACTCTCCCCTCTTAGGAGGATGGGGCGGGGGGTAGGTAGGAAATTCTGAGTTTCTAATCATGGCTTGGTCTTTCTGGTGACTGGCCCTCATCCAGGAGCCCACATAGAGTCACCTCATGAGAACAAAAGATGCTCCTAGTGCTCTTATCGCTTGGAAATTTCCATGAGTTTTAGGAGCGCTCAGCTAGGAACCAGGGGCAGAGATCAATATTTATTTTCTATTATCTCACACCCTTAAATAGAGCCAATCCTTGGCTAGCAACCTCCAGATGCCTGTGTTAGTTCTCAAGGTGAAGGACCTTTACCTATCTTTTACTCTCCTGGGGCACCTGACATCATAGTGCAGGGCACAGAAGTGTCTGTCACTCGAATGTGCTGAATGAACAAAGAATGAGTGAATGTGTGAATGCTCAGTAATACTTATTAAACTAGACTGAGAACTTGGTTCCCTAACTGAACAATCTTAACAACCGCCTCACTGATGGAGGAGTCCCAAGAGAAAGCACTCCCTGAATTGTTCTTAGTTTCAGTCCATCTTCCATCTAAAAAGTCTTTCTTAGAAGAATCCACTCCTATTGACAGAGTTCTTTGAAACAATGAAACCATTCCCTTTGTTTTCCTTGAAATGGGCCTTCTTCCTGTTCTGCTTTCAGAGGCAAAAGGCTACACTGATAGGGATGGAGGATACTGCACACCTTTCTTTGTGTCCTTCCGTTTAAACTCTTCCCATAAAGTGTTGCAACATTCCGAGTGGCTTTTGTGTGTTGATTTTTAATGTTAAATATGTTTTTAATGTTTAATGTCTTTTATTCGTTGGAGCAGATCTGAGGAGAAAAATATAATCGGGTTGATGCAGATAACACTGCTGCTTAGATTTTGCTATCCCTATTCTTTCATTTGATAGAGATAAATCACTTAATCCCTGTCCTAATCCCTTTTCATTCATCCTTCCTTCAATGCAGTTTACAAATGCTTGGTGACTCAGTCCAGCCCTACCTTTTAGCCTCACCTCCCACTACCCCCACCACACATTTTTGACCTTCTGAATTGTTGCTATTCCCTAAATTGCCAAATTTGCACCTCTGTTCCCCTGACCTCTATTTTATAGGTCATGAGTTGACAAATACATGTTCATTCAGCTGAAGTATCACCTCTTCTGGAAGGTGAAACTTCATAAAACCCATCCCAGAGTGAATTAGGTACTCTACCTCAGCCTTCCCACCACCATGCATCCATATCTCTGTCATGGCCCCTACACAATAATTGTAATTGTTGGCTTCTTTTCCCTCTTCCTACTAAACTCATTCTATGTGAGTTACCAATAGACAGGAATTATGACTTCCCAAGCACCTAGCACAGTACCTGCCACATAGAAGGCCCTCAAGTATTTGTGGAATGAATGAGAAAAGAAAAATCTTTAAAAGAATATGAACTCTTAGAGCACTCATGAAAAAATTTCGCAAATATAAATGGTCATTTGGATAGAAAGGGGTAGCAGACAGATTTTCTGCCCTAGAAAACAGAAGCCTGTACATAGTTATTCATTCGTTCTTTCATGTGCTTATGCAACTAACAATCTTGAGTACCCATGATGTACCAGGAACAGTCCTGAGCACTTGCTTCAGAGGGAAGTGACCTTTCAGCAGAGCCATAAATGCTCACCAAACTTTCATTTTCCTGAACATAAAGCTAAGCTACTTTGTCCATTCCCCCATACATGTGGCCAGTTCTCACTGATGGAATTTGAGCAGAGGTAGAATTTCACTTCTGGGTCTAGGCAATTAAGAACTGGTGAGTCTTTTCCCCACTCTCTCCTTCTTCCCATTCTTTGACTACCTTAGACCATTGCTAAAGCTGAAAATGCAACCAGATGGAAGCCCAGGTCCCTGATTGACTTCAAAGAACAAGGCGCCCCCCACCACCCACTAATCTTGACTGGATTATGGGCGCCTGGGTGGCGCAGTCGTTAAACGTCTGCCTTCGGCTCAGGTCATGATCCCAGGGTCCTGGGATTGAGCCCTGCATCAGGCTCCCTGCTTGGCGAGAAGCCTGCTTCTCCGTCTCCCACTCTCCCTGCTTGTGTTCCCTCTCTCGCGGTGTCTCTCTCTGTTAAAAAATAAATAAAATCTTTAAAAAAAAAATCTTGACTGGATTGTGATGTAAGTGAAAAATAAACTTTATGGTATGAACTACTAACATTTGTGGATTCCCCCCCCCCGCAGGTAACTTTATATACCCTGATTAACACAGTCATAAATGATGGCATAAAGATTAAGACACTAGAAAATTGTTGTCTCCTGCTCTAGGGATTGCATGGGAGACATGGAACATGAAAATCTATCAAAGGTATTAAGGTCATAGAGACTTTAAGTTTGTCCCAAGTGGACAAATAAATATCTTTATGGATACACAGCTCTCTGTGCTCTCTCTCAGGTGGCCACCAGATCAGAATGTTGACATTTTGGGGCACATGGGTGGCTCAGTCAGTTAAGCATCTGCCTTCGGCTCAGGTCATGATCTCAGGGTCCTGGGATAGAGTTCTGCATCAGGCTCCTTGCTTAGTGGGGAGTCTGCTTCTTCCTCTCCCTCTGCCCCTCCTTCTGCTCATGTGTGTGTGCTCACTCTCGCTCTCTCTCCCTCAAATAAATAAATAAATAAAATCTTTAAAAGAAAAGAATGCTGACATCTTGACCTGAAAGCTAGCATAGAATCAGATTCATCACATCATCTCCATCATCTTTATCAGCCCTTGTGAATCTCTTACATACACTTTGAAGAATTTCCCTGAGTGAGCTGCAGGAGGTCCAGTGTCCCTCAAAGTGGAGTACAGAGTTTACTCTTGGACAGCATGGGTTTGAATTGCACAGATCCATTTATACATGAATTTTTTACAGGACAGCACTGTAAATGTATTCTCTCTCCCTTATGATTTTTAGTAACATTTTTTTCCTCCAGCTTACTTCATTATAAGAATATAGCATATAATATATATAACATACAAAATATGTGTTAATTGACGGTTTATGTTATCAGTAAGGCTTCCAGTCAACAGTAAGCTATTACTAGTTAAGTTCTGGGGGAGTCAAAAGTTATACCCAGATGTTTGACTGCTTAAGGGGCTGGCACCCCTAACCCTGCCTTGTTCAAAGGTCAACTGTTTGTTGAGAGATATAAAATAGGAGTGAGGAGATAAGCTCTGAAGGCTTAGAAGAGAGGTTGTATGCTAATCTTCAGGACACATGCTGAATAAACGGGATTGTTTACAGTGGGGTGAGTTTCTTCTTTTTTCTTTTCCTTCTCCCGTCATCTTCTTTCCCGGGTAACTAGTAGCCACTAAAGCTAAGGTAAAAGTGGGAAAATGGCTGGTCATAGATGCTCCACCAAGAGACCTAACATGATGGAGGCCTCTTTTCTCAGTGCCCTTGCCCCAAAGTCCTTCCCCAACACATGACCATCCTCCTCCTCCAAACCCCGTTAATCAATGAAACTTCATAGCACCAAAGGCTGACGGTTTCATGGAAGCCTAAATGAAAAATATTCAGCCCCTAGGACAAGAGGAATAGCACCAGTGGGATCAAAGGAAGGTTATAAAAGAGGATAGGAAGAAAGAGAAGATTCAGAAAAAAAGAGGATTTTCTACCAATGATAATATCAACTCACCTGGATGGAAAGCTGGTCCAAAGAGGAGAAAGACAGGTGGAGCGCATCATGTGGACCTGCCTCAGGATTCCAGAATAAATGCCCCCAGACTCACTGAATAAAGCAGAAAGACATCTAAATCCCTACTTCCTGTGAACTCTGCGTGGGTTGGAAGAAATGATTCAAACCTGAAGAAAATGCTCTGCATTCTTCTGGACTCCATGTACAGTGGCTTACACTGTGCCAACTTGCTTAAGCTGAAACTACATTTTCCACAATTTCTTTCTCTATATGGTTCTATGTTAGACTGACCAAAAGAAGAATTTGGACAAGATTTGGAAGGTACAAATGAAACAAAGATTTTACTCTTGAAAGATTCCCATGATTACAGTGGCAGAAAAACAGAGATGCTGTCAGGTTCTAGCTTGTCCTTGCTCCCCATGTCTCACTCTTCTTCCTAACCACTGGCCCTGCTGACTACCTGAGTCCCAGGCCCACATCCAAAGCTTGGCTGGGGATCTACAGAGCTGACAGCTGTCCAAAGGCTTTTCCACAGCTCTTCTGTGGATTCTACTTGAGGGGCTAGGTGTGCCCCACTTTCTAGATGCATTCTGAGTTCTGACCCTCAAAGTTCACCTACACCAGGGCTTCTTGGGGGCAGGTTAGACTTTGATCCTTCAATCTCACTTCCAGACCTTTATTTCCCCCGTTTCTCCCACAATTCTGTAAGATCTTATTCTTACATTATTAATACTCTAATGGTTCTGCTTCCCTCATGGAAGCCCTCTGATTTGCCATGCATGTACTTGGCTGCCCAGTGGGAAGATTACATGGATTGTACCTTTCTTCCCTTCCCCTATGAAAGACAAAGTGCTGGTGTTATATATAGGACTACAAACATTTAGGTAAAATTACACACTGGTAGAGATCTCTCCAAGTGAGGGTAGTTATTTAGTTGTCCTCTGGTATGACTCTACTGTAGTATAGAAAGTGACTCTCTTGGGGCACCTGAGTGGCTCAGTCGTTAAGCATCTGCCTTCGGCTCGGGTCATGGTCCCAGGGTCCTGGGATCGAGCCCCGCATCGGGCTCCCTGCTCCGCGGGAAGCCTGCTTCTCCCTCTCCCACTCCCCCTGCTTGTGTTCCGTCTCTCGCTGTGTCTCTCTCTGTCAAATAAATAAATAAATCTTAAAAAAAAAAAAAAAGAAACTGACTCTCCACTTTTCAAGCTTAGAAACTTGCTTCCTTTCCCCTTTAGCATTATAAGTTAAACTCTGTTGAAGAAGAAGTCTCAGTCAAGCTCACTAAGGGCTAAGCTAGACAATAGGGTCTATGAATATTAATAGGGCCTATCTCTGAATATAGCATGAGGAATAGAATTGTTGCAGGTCCCAGACATTTCTATCTTATGGTCCAAACACTACACCCTGCAGAAACAACCACATGGGAGGCTGAATGATCATCAGACGGTTGCTTGGGGTGGGAAGTAGAACCAAAATTAAAGGAGTTAGGAAATACCGAGTGATTAATAGCAGCAAGTAATGATAGCCATCATCAATACCACAGAACAGACTGGCCTGTCACAGTTGCAGACAAGCTGTGTGGATTCACTCACCAAGGGTACAGTCTTACATATACACCTCTTTGTGGTAGATTACAGTCTTGGTCCCAGTTCTTCATCCCTTACTGTACCTATCGTCTTTGCCATGACTTTGAATTTCTTCCACTCAAGGAGTGGAATATATTTCCCTACCCTTTGATTATGGGTTCAGCTATTTGACTTGCTTTGGCTAATAAGGTGATACAGAACCAAGAATGTGAAAGTTCTGAGCTTAGCTGAAGAGGCCTCGCATGTTTCTGCTTACCCTTTTGTGCTTCTGCCAATGCCATGAGGAGATTTTGCCTGAGCCAGCCAGCTGATCCAAGGAGGATGAGAGACATGGAGTGGAGTCATTCCAGATAAGCCCAGACTGGATGAGCTAATCCCCAGCTGACTAGCAGACATATGAGAAATGAGAGATGATTGTCATCTTATGTTGTGGCAAATGGTGACTGTTACACAGCAATAGTTTCTTGACACACCCCCAACCATGATTTTCTTTTCTTTTTTTTTTTTTTTTTAAGATTTTATTTATTTATTTGACAGAGAGAGATAGCGAGAGCAAGAACACAAGCAGGGGGAGTGGGAGAGGGAGAAGCAGGCTTCCCACTGAGCAGGGAGCCCAATGCGGGGCTCCATCCCAGGACCCTGGGATCATGACCTGAGCTGAAGGCAGATGCTCAACGACTGAGCCACCCAGGCGCCCCCCAACCGTAATTTTCTGTGGTGAGGTGGAGGAGGTGCTCCCAGCCCACTGTGGCCCCAGAGTTCCATGCCAGTGTGCCCAGGACGCCCTCTCAAGTCACCAGGGGGCACTAACTGGGCCAACAGTAAGTAAGAGGATTCGGCCCCACACCCTCAATAAAATTCTGTTTGACATTTTCTATCCTTTTGGTCAGACATAAAATCTAAATATCTGACACAACAGGAAAAGAGAAAGATTTCAAAACTCTTCGGAAGACTACGTCTGAAGATTAGTGGTTGTTTACAAACGCAACTCAAACTCAGTATCTGAAATAAAATTTGAAGGCTATCATTTGTGACTTTTGTTTTCATCAGAGTTTTAGGAAAACTCATCCGCCCAGCAAAATCCCCGGGCAGTGTAGGATGCCAAGACTTTCTTTCATTCTCTTTAAAATTGCTCCAACTCCATAAGGAAAATTCATGAATAAATGTGGTTGGCAGATGAACCACATATGCAAAGATGTATTCTTATGACAATTTCATCTTAATTTGTTAGTTCGAAGCATGCATTGATCTATATATATTAGAGGCATTGGTTGGAAGGGGAGGTGTCCTCAAAATATTTTACAGTCATTTTTTTCTTCAGACATTCCTTCTTTCCCCATGACTCCCTGCCTTTCGCTAGCTTCCTCCTCCACCCTTCTACTTTATGAGGGGATGGATGAAGTTGGGACATTTTTTGAGGAAATGTGGGAAGTCTGCAATCCATTTCCTACTTGATGTGAGCTTCATTTACCAGAAGGAAAAAGAAAAACAACAAGGCAAACACACTTCCAGCAAAACTGGACAGCAGCTCCATGGACTGGGTTTTAAAGAGCTATTGTATCACTCTGTGAGGTGACAACACTCCAGGGATAGGACAGGGTCTGTGAGGCCCAGTGAAGCATACTCTCCCATTCCTAAAAAACATCCCCTCAGGAAACAATTTGGCATTTCCTGCAAAACATGAACTAGCTTGGCAGTCTGGCCAACTCATCACCCCTGTTCATCTCATACCGCATGCCTAATTAATAACAGTAACTAGTCCGAGAACATAGTGAATACAACTTCAATAGGAAAAGGGGGCAGGAGAACAAACAACACCCTTGCCAAATGGATACGCATGCACACATGCCTACACGCTTATACGCATACTTAACATATACATATACTTAACATATAAAGCCACTTAAAAATGTTGAGAAATACAAAATGCCTCAATCAAAACCACTTGGCATTACTGAGAAGAGGGTTAAAAATTACTTCCCTTCTCCCATCCAAATACATTTGGAATGATAATAGCTGCCATTCTCTGCTGACCTATCATATGCCAGGCACTGTGTAATGGTGTGTGTGTATATGTATATATATATATATATTTTTTTTTTAATTCTTGTGACAACCCTGCAGAGTGGGGATTATTATCTAAACTTTATAAATAAATAACCTTTCTGAGATCACAGGAAGTGATGAAGGAGTCAGGATTTGACCCCGAGGCTTTGTGTGACTCTGAAGGTCAAGCTCCTTTTATTAAATCACAGGCTTGGTCAGCAAACTGGGAAGTCCAGACATAGGAGTTATGTTTATATAAATCCAATTCATTACTTAAGGTCCATTGAAATCGCCATCTCCTCTATGAATTCTTGACTTCTTCCAGACAGAGCTCCAATGGTTACAAGAAACAGAAACCCACTCAAATTAGTTCAAGTAAAAGATAGAACATGGTATTCTGGGCAAGGAGACAAAAGGAACACACTTTTTCAGGAATCTCAACAAATGAGCCCCAGGAAGGACAGGACCCTGGTAGACCCTGGTAGACCAGACACGCCTCGGCCCCACATCTTCCAGAGACTGCTTCTTTCTGCACACCTGCACATCCAAACCCACCTCTTAGAGTCTCTAATCCCTCAGAGCTGCAATCTGCACCCAGTCCCACAGTCTGCCTTGAGGGCAACTCTGCTAGACCTTTGAGCTCAGGGCCCACAACCCAAAGGAAGTAACTGCATGTCCCTTTCCAGATTCCAGCCATCTGATAGGCTCAGCTCAATGTTTCCACACACAAGGCACAGGTTGCTGGCTGGTCTTCCTCAGCTTACAGTTGGGCACCCCTGGGTCAGATGTTGACCTTGGCCCAGTCCAAGGCAGTGGGGAAGGGAGGATCACATGATCTGCTGCTGCACCTTGTGGGCAGGGAAGCACCCTGAAATCCAGTAAGTGCTCAGCTCTTATTCTCCTTTTCTTTACAAGGCTGGCTTATGCACCTGCTTTAGCACTCAACTTTAAGTTGCCTCCTCTTGTTCTCCAAATGCCTTTTATCTTCTAGGCTCCTAGAGAACCACATCTTATCTTTATGTTGCAATGCCTAGGGGAGTGCTAAGAACACAGTGGACACTTAAACATTGTTTGCTTTGTTAGAGTTCATCGTGGGGCAGGACAATGCAGATGACCAAGAAGAATGTCTTCACTCTTTTCCTCGCCCACAGAAAGACCAACAGAACTAGAAAGAGAATATAAAATGTGATCACAAGTCTTTAACCTCACTGGCTTAGGTGCCTAGTGGAGAAGAAAAAGAATTTGACCCTGAGCACACAGACTATCTAGAGGTCCTTCTAACTCTTATTTAAAGAAGCATCCAGGCCAATAGCTCTCAACTGAGAATTAATGCTTCCATGTAACATATCCTTGCTCTGATTCCATCCGTTTATCACCCATTCAGAGAAGTCTACTAGAATTGAAATAAATGCCTCTTCTGCTATTATAGTGGTAAGTTTGATTCTGCTCCAATTTGCAAAAAGAAAAAGAAAAAAAAGTAAATAGTTTCAAACCTTGGTATTCAATTACTAGTAACAAATCACTGGAAGCCATGCTACAATTGGCATTGTAATTAAAAGCTGTTAATGTGGGACATTCTGCTGCCAAGCGCTGAGATGACGCTAACTGTATCAATGAGGATACTGTCAGCCACAAGTAACAAGAAGACCCAACTGAGGGGCGCCTGGGTGGCTCAGTTGGTTAAGCGACTGCCTTCGGCTCAGGTCGTGATCCTGGAGTCCCGGGATCGAGTCCCGCATCGGGCTCCCTGCTCAGCGGGGAGTCTTCTTCTCCCTCTGACCCTCCCCCCTCTCATGTGCTCTCTCTCATTCTCTCTCTCTCAAATAAATAAATAAAATCTTTAAAAAAAAAAAGAAGACCAACTGAAATGGTCATAAAAATAAGGAAATGTATTAACTTGTGTGGTGGCTTAAATCATGTTCATAATTCTTTGAAATTCCTCTCATCAAAGGTTGGGCTCTATGTCCTCTCTCCTTTATGTAGGCTAACCAATAGTGACTGGTTGACCAAGAGAGTACTATGGAAATTATGGAATGTGGAAATAAGGAAATAGGACCTAAAAAGCTGTACAATTTCTACTTGGCTGTCTTTGCGTGCTTGCTCTTGCAATCCAGCCACCTTGCTCTAAGGAAGCCACAGCAGTTTGTGGAGAGACCCACAGGGAGAGGCCCACACAAAAAGAACCAAGGGCCAAGACCCTCAGAGCCGATGGAGCCATCTTGGAATTGGATCCTTCAGCCCCTGGTTGAGCTGCCCCAGTCGACACCTAGTGGAGCAAAGGCAGCCTTCCCCACTGAGCCCTGCCCCTATAGCATTCAGAAGCTAAATAATGATAAAATGCTGTTGATTTAAGCCTCTACATCTTGGGTGGGCTAACCGGAAAGGAAGTGTAAAGGTAGGTGGGATTCCAGAGTCATTGCTTTAGCAATCCCATTGTGTATCATTGAATGTTTCCCTTCCTTTTGCTCTGCTCTAGATTATGTAAGCTTTATCCTAAATCAACTTCCCTTATGTTTGTAGAACGGCTTCCAGGGACAATCAGACCTTCTTTCTTCAATTCAGATGACGGGGATAGACTGAATTCCCCCAAACTTCTCTTGGGAGATCAACTTTTCCAGATGCCAGGAAACATCTCTTCCTATCTCTTTGGCCAGAACTCGGTCACATGCTCATACTTGAATCAGTGACTGGTATAGAGGACGAGATAACATTTTGACTAAACAGGCCTACCCCTTAAGTTGAGATCAACTCCCCAAACCATACTGCTGCTACTTATGGGATAAAATTGATGTTGGGAAAGCCACTTCACTGATTTAAGACTTCCGAAAAGAGGGTCTGGTACATGAGAAAGCCCTCATGTTGTGACAGACCCCAGATATGATAACTAGAAAAAGATTGACAGGATTGGAACTGTCCTGAGTAAGCTACACAAGAACTAGCTTTGTGAAGATCGTCAAGGACTTAAAGTCTACTTTCTAAACCCATTGACTCAGAACCTTTCCTTTGTCCCCTGTCCTGGCATCTCCCACTTTTGTCATCTGTCTCCCGTTATCAGCCATCTGCATATTTATACCTACTCTCTGGCAAAGGTTGGCCCAGCAGGAGAAAAAATGCACTATTCAATTTCTGGTAACTTTATTCCAATTTCCCTCAGAAGAATAACCCCCCTGAATAGGCACATATTGGTGTCACAATTTTTCCTATTTTTGCGGATAAAATAATTAAGGCTTTATGGCTTGAGCAGATTACTTCTCCCTGCATCTATCTATTCAAATGAGGAGTGAAAAGAGTAGTCAGAAGATTGATAACCTTTCCAGCTCCAAGAATCTCTGCGTTCTGCCTCCTCTCCTTTCCAAGATGGCTATAACCATGCCTGAAAATCAATGTCATTTTGTGGCAGTCATGCTCTATGCTCTTCTTTAGAGTCACCATCTCCCTATCTTTAGTTTGCTTTCACTGCTCTGGGCCATCTCCAAATTCTGCCTTCCTTCTTCACTTCCAGGACTAAATGTGACAAGGATTCCTTAACTTTTCTACATGGAGAGTTTCCTGCTCATAGCTATTGGTATTGCGCTGACTCCTTTAAACACAGTACAGTGTTGGGATGGAGTCCAGAAAATATTTAATTTCTCAAAGTTGAATAGGATAATTCTTGGGAAAAAAACACATGTGTGGATTAAATTTAGGGTGCTCAAGGTAGACATCTACTTAGAGTCTGATCATGAGAACCACCCTGTCCTCCACTTCAAATGTGTACTTCTAGGGGTGCCTGGGTGGCTCAGTTGTTAGGCGTCTGCCTTCGGCTCAGGTCGTGATCTTGGGGTCCCAGGATTGAGCCCTGCATCAGGCTCCCTGCTCTGCGGGGAGCCTGCTTCTCCCTCTCCCACTCCCCCCTGCTTGTGTTCCCTCTCTCGCTGTGTCTCTCTCTGTCAAATAAATAAATAAGATCTTTTCTAAAAAATGTGTACTTCTAGAAGTGGCTACTATATTTTCCCAGGATGTCACCCCTTAGTCAGAGTTCATTGGCTCACGAGAAGGCACCTGAACCAAGGAGTGTCCATCAGAATCTTTCTCTAGAATTTTTTTTTTCCAAACTATAACCAGGAAAGAGCAGTCAGTTCTCTTTTTAGGGATGGAAGAACTTTTGGTGGACATATCTCCAAGGGAGAAGTCAATATACAATAAAATAAAGTAGATACTCTGAGAGAGGTAAATATGGTGTAAGAGGTTCCAAAGGCACAAGACTTTTTGGTTACGTTCATTCCTGAGGGAAGATGCACCCTGTTTTTTCCACTGTTCTAGTACACAAGCCACACTGGGTATAAACCCACAAATTACATCTTTTGTCTAAGTTAACACATGTTTAGTTTCTGTCACTCAAACACAAGACACTTAATGTGAATTCTCAAAAAAAACAGGTCCCTACATGATTCTTTGGAGCTGGGTCTTTGGCTTTTTCATTTGACTGTGATTTACATACATTTTCATTTGCTTTGCATGCTCACCTCTCAGTATTTGTTTAAGGCATAGGGTACTGGAAAAAAACATGGAATTTAGTGGCAGAAGACCTGAGTTTAAATTCTGGCTTTCATACTTTTTTTTGTGGCAGTGCAAGGACCTACCTGAGACTCGATCTCTTTCCTACAAAATGGAAATAATAATAGTCTTTGCCCTAGCAACCTCTCATGGTCATTATGATGATCAAAATAAGAAAATGGGAAGGAACAGGTCATATTCATCTTCGCACTCCTAATGTCTACATAAAGGGTGGGACAATGGTGTAGATACTGAACAAATCTTCGAGGAGCGAAAGAAAAAATATCAAAGCACAAAGCATTCTGTACACTAAGCACTAATTTAAGTATGAATTAAAATGATTAAGACCATATCACAATAGTGGAGTGTATGTATAAAGATTTACGTTGGCAGGTTAAGTTGATCTTTGGGCTGAATGACAATTTTGTAACTTCCTATAAGCTTCCTATAAACCAGATGTGAAATGAATGGAACCTGTGTCCAGTACCCCTCTATTCTCTTTGGTTATTCTCCCTCTGTTTGGTCCAGACAGTGTGTCAAAGTCTCTGGTCCTAAGTTCTAAAAGTGGCCAATGCTTTGGAGCTGCTAGATGCTATTGCAGAAACATCAAGATGGTGATAATGGTGAAGAAAGTGGTTATTAAAATGATCTAAGGCCCTTTCACTTATGATAATTAGCACATAAACTTAACTCTCCCTCTGGAGCATCAACACACCTAAGGCTCCTACAAAACTCTCGGGATGGAAATTGCCCATTTGTGACTCCTTTTTCCCTTCCTAAATGCCTATTGCAAAATTATACAAAGAAGACATGAGGATTCAAGAAGCACCATTACCTGGGGCCATTCAATGTAGGGGCAAACAGATCTATACACTGTATTATAATACAGCAGAGTGTGGCCACCAATGTTTATAATGATAATACTGAATCAAACTTTAATAGTCAAACTTTAATAGTCTGGCTACCAATACAAGAAAGTGGATAAAAGGGGCGCCTGGGTGGCTCAGTTGATTAAGTGACTGCTTTCAGCTCAGGTCATGATCCTGGGGTCCTGGGATCAAGCCCCACATCAGGCTCCCTGCTTCTCCCTCTCCCACTCCCCCTACTTGTGTTCCCCCTCACGCTGTCTCTCTCTCTCTCTGTCAATTAAATAAATAAATAAAATCTTTAAAAAAAAAGTGGATAAAATTTAATTTTTAAAATCCACCAGAATGACTAATACTATTTTAAAGGTTTGGTGCCTCAAAAGGTATATTCCCAATTTTCCGAAACACAGCTCCCAAAATGATTTATTTTCCAGCTATTCAAGAAGGCCTTAGTTTTTGGGTATCATTGCTCATTCAATGGTTCAATAAGTTAGTTGCAGGTACTAGATGCCCATAACTTAAAGCTCCTAACCCTTAACATTGTATACTAGGTGAAAATGAACAACCTCCCAATAGTAAGTGTATGCTGTTGGGATAAAAAAGCTTTGCCCCACCAACTTTGACTTCTTCCATTTATAAGGGAAAATTTATCTTTGGCCAAATTTCCTACAGCAAAGATTGTTGGGAAGAAAATGCATTCTTGTGGGCTTTAGATATTTTTTTAAATCCCCACCAATAGATCACTAACTTATTGTTAATTGTTTGAAATAAATTATCTCCCACTTTCCTACCTTCATAGATATAGTATTATAAGTGTGCTTTCACCTCTGCTGTACTAATGAACCATACAGAAGAAACTTCCTTGGCATATTGAAGGAGCAGTGCTGAGGGCCAGAGCAACTGGAGCAAGAGAAAGAGAGGGAGAAGGGGAAACCAGGGAAGAGGCGCATAGGGCAGGGTTCAGGGTAAAGGAGATTGCATGGGCCATCGTAAAGACTTTTGCTGTTATTCTGAATAGGCTGAGAAGCCATTGGAAGGTTTGGAGTAGAGGAATGACATGCACAGATTTAACTTTTATTTGGATCACTCCAGCTGTTGGGTTGAGAGGGGATGGCAGGGAGCAGGAGCAAAGCTAGAAGCAGAGAGCCTGGCTAGCCAACTCACTATAATGGAGGCATGAGAGGAGGGTGGCTAAGACCAAAGTAACAGCCATGAAGGTGATGGGTGTGAGGGCTGAATGATACAACATGAGCAAAGACATAGCACAGTGATTGCATAGTCAGTCCCCAGTAGATGAGGGTTAATATCAGTAGGATGGCATTCTGAGCCCCAAGACTCATCAATAAATGGTAGGCTGGTCAAGTGACAGATCCAGCTGCGTGATCACAAGTCAGAGTCAATGTCAGGATTAGAAAAGGAACTTTTTGAACATTTCTACAAAGATCAGCCAAAATGAACTGAAATTGAGTCAAAACTAGAGTTTATGCTTCCCCTCCTTGAACTGTCTGGATCATTTAAAAAATTACACACACACACACACACATACGCACACATGAAAAACCTGTGATCAAAAGGGTTGTTGAAATGTTGCAGTTGCCCAGAATCCAGCCTGGCCTTGCAGCACTCATAGATATTAAAAATCATTTCTAGGCTCTTATATTTTTTGGTTTAACAAGCACAAGAGGCCATGAACTCCAATATCTGAAGCAAACGTGTTAAACATCTGGGATCTGGCATAAGTTTCTCCTGTGGGATGCATTGTTTGTGCAAACTTTTATTGAATAAAAAAAAAAGGACTGAGTTTCAAAATATTCGTGTAACCTAGTAAGAATATTTCTCTGAAACCAGAGTCAAAACACAGAGTTCTTCAAACCATTGAATAAACTTAATTTAAAATCAGGCTAGAAACCAGTTCTTAAAACAGAGAGTGTCTAAATGGAATCAAGCTTACGGATCCCGAGCTCTCACACTAACAAGAAATGGCTCGTCTAAATTAAGTGGATTTTTCCAGGTTAATGGCTAAGGCTCACAACCACTCTCAGAAAGGCATGGCAAGCTCTGTCACTTAAACACAGTTGATCTTGGGCAATTTACTTCACCTCTGGGCTTGGTTTTCCTTATTTCCTATTAAAAATTGGAAAAAAAAAATATTGCCCCACAGGTCTTAGAAATTTGTAAGCATAAAAAAGTAGAATACTAAGGGTGACAGAACTTTTAAAGCTCTCTAAAAGTAGACACATAGAAGAGGAAATATAGAGAGGGAGGAGGAAGAAGTAGAATGTAAGAGATTGTTATTAGAGTATGGGAGAGATCAAACCAGCTGAACAAAGCTCTGAAAGAAGAAAAGCTGAGGGGAGTCTTCTGGAATGTTCCTCAAGGATGGGACAACGTCTCATATTGTCTCCCCAAAGTGCCCAGGGCAGCATCTACTGACTGACAGACGGACAAGTCCTTCTGATTTCTACAACCCAACCCAACCCATTCTAAGGGTGGGTGCAGGTAAATAAGCCTACCCCACAGCCTGTCTCTGGCAGGCTGAAGAACAGGAAGTGGAAAAGAAATATGTCTCCCAACAGGGGAATAGGTGTGACTCTTTCAATCCACATCTCCCTTCTGAGAGGGGCTGCCAGTCCTTGCAAAGTATTTTCATGCAGCTGAGCATCAGGAGGGGTTTGGCCTGAATGGTGGGCTGAGGGGCTGAGTTTGAGAGTTGGGAGTTGTGCATCATAGGGTAAGATGGATTTGGAGTTTGGGGACTTCACGGGCAGAAGGGATGTGGAGGCAGGTTGAGCATGGAAGAGGGAGCCAATGAAAGAGCAGGGACAGAGAGCTAAAATGTGCATTCCTCTCTGTCTCATCTCCCCTCTCAAATTCTCAATAAAGCTGACTACACACCCAAATGAAAATGTTGTTTGTGTTAGCTTCCCATGGGTGCTACAGGAAAGTAAAACAAACTTGGCTGAAAACAACAGAAATTTATTCTCTCACATTTCTGGAGGCTTAAAGTCCAAAATCAGTGTGTCAGCCAAGCCAAGCTCGCCCCCTCTGAAGGCTCTAGAGAAGAATCCTTCCTTGCCCCTTCTAGCTTCTGATGGCTCCTGGAAATCCTGAGTGCTTTCTGGCTTGTGGCCACATCATTCCAGCTCTGCTTCATCTTCACATGGCCTTCTTTCTCTCTGTGTATCTTTATATGTCCTCTATTTTTCCTATAAGACCATTCATCATTGGATCTAGGGCTCACCTTATTCCAGCGACCTCATCTTAACTTGATTAATTACATATCCAAAGACCCTATTTCCAAATAAGTTCACATTTTGATGTTCCATGTGGACATGAATGGAGGGGGGAGGACACTGTTTAATCCGCTAAAGCATTGTTTCATCTTGTCTTTGTGGAAATCAAGCAAGAGGCAGAGTTTTATGTCAGGGTCAACTTGGCAAGGGACTGGGTTGGTAGTAAAAGGCCTTGTGAACCAAGTGAATTCAAGAGAAGTTCAGTGTTTGGAATCAGAGGTGACTATGAAAATAAAAGCTCCTCCGTCTCCCATGGGAATTTTCAGAAATCGGGAAGGGTTTTGGAATTCCATAGGGCATGGAATGAGGAGTTCAAGGCAATATTACCTAGACCTTGCAGACCAAGGAGACCACAGCTGGCTCTTGCGTTACCAATAAAACAAAGACACCTGTGAAAGGAGAAAACAGAGAAGTGGAAAAGAAGGAAGAACAAAAGCAAAAAAAGGTAGGGAGATGAGTAAGAAAGACAGATGAGTCTTTGAAGGATGACCAAGGAGAAAGAAGCACAAGCTCTTTAGAGTCGGGGTTAAGGATCTAGCATAAGATCTGGTATATAAAAAATAATCAAGATAAGTTTGGGGAAGAAAGAAAAGAAGAGAGGGTGGAAGGAGGGGAGGAGAGAGAAGGGAGGGAGCGAGGGAGGAATGCAGAGAGAGAGGGAGGATGGAGGGAGAGGACTCATGGCAGGTGAAAAGAGCTAGAGCAGGAATCAAGGAACCTACATGCCTGTCTACCACCAGATCAAGGGGGCTAGTCCATCCCCCAGCCTCACCTCAGATCCTTCATTGTAAACAAAGTAATTGGACCTTGTGACATAATCTCTAAATTGTTTCAGACCTATATGGTCTCTATGGGGCATTATCAATAAAATTCAATAAAACTACCTCCCTGGTACATCCAGAGGGTATTGGAAGACAGGAAGTGTTGCTAGAAACCATATTCCCAGTTTGTAGAAAGTGAAGATGATTCTGGGGCACCAGGGTGGCTCAGCCAGTTAGGTGTCTGACTCTTGATCTCGGCTCAGGTCATGACCTTAGGGTCATGGGATCCAGCCCCGCATCAGGCTCTGCCCTCAGCTGGGAGTCTGCTTGAGATTCTCTCTCTCCCTACCCCTCTTACCACCTCACCCTCCACCCCCCTCTCATGCATGCATGCTCTCTCTCTCGCTCTCTCTCAAATACATAAATCTTAAAACAAAAAAAAGAAAGTGAAAATGATTTCAAGTCTGAAATGAAATGGAAATTGCTAAGGGTATGCTTAAGCAAATGGGGCCACTCTGGTCCTCCAAATTCTAGGAACTGTTTATAAACTGAGTCGTGGCTCAGGCGAATGGCTTAGATATTTAGAATATTTGAGATGAAGAAAGGCATGGGCAATTGCTGCTTGCTGGATAAGAGAGAAGAGAAGCACCAAGCATTTCTATGTGCAACATCTTATTTCTCAAAACAACAAGGAGGTAGCATTATTTCCATTTAACAGAGGGGGAAAGTGAAGTTCATAAAACCTCAGCAACTTACTCCAGGTCACAAGCTGGTAAGTGGCAGAATTGGGACCCAAATCCAGCTCTGTTCAACTCCAATCCCAGTGGTCCTCCTGCCTCACCAGACTGACACAATTACACCCAGGTGTCTGAATTTTAGAGAGCAAAATTCCTATAAAGAACCTGAGTGGTGTCCAGCTCAGTTTTCCATCCTCTGGTGTAAAGAAAGCAGACATGGTTTGAATTGAGAGTGATGGTTATCTGGCCAGGGGCCAGAGCAAAGAGTTGTGAGAGCAGGGATTCTTAACAAGGTCAGAGCCAGTAACAGAGGAGAAGCTGGATAAAAATTTGTTGAGGAGTTGTGTAGGAGCACCTGGGTGGCTCAGTTGGTTAAGCGTCTGCCTTCAGCTCAGGTCATGATCTCAGGGTCCTGGGATTGAGCCCCGTGTCAGGCTCTCTGCTCAGCGGGGAGTCTGCATGTTCCTCTGCCCCTCCCCCTGCTCATGTTTGCATTCTCTTTCTCAAAGAAATAAATAAAATCTTAAAAAAAAAAAAAGTTGAGTAAATACAGGATTCAGGGTTAAAATTTTCTATCAGTCACAAAAGAAGGATCTCAGACTCCAAGAGGCCACGTGACTTGCCCTAGGTCAAGAGAACCTAGAAGAGTTCTCTCTTTTTTCCAGAGAGAGTTGGGAAAAGAACCAAAGATGTCTAGACTTCCAGACTAGAGGTCTTCCCACCACATTACCATAACTCCTTAGGTCAACAGAATTTTTCCTATACATTTAATTAAATGCAGTATACTTTGGGGGAAAATGAATGCTAACCTCCAACCAAGAACATTTATTTGCCTAATGGGTTGACTAGAAAATAACTCTGCTGCTTCAGGAAGCTACTAGGTGGCATGGTTAGTGCAATTTTCAGTTTTCATGTTACACTATGAGTCACTTTTGTTTATCTTAGCATTCTTTCCTCATATGTGGTATGCGCAGACCATAATCACTGAGGATAGGCACCCCATCACTCACTCAAGGAAGTGACTGACTCTCTGTGAGTGGATGACTAAACATATTTGATCATCGAGGTCAAAGACCAGATCCCCCATCAAGGTCAAAGACTGGATCCTTGGGTTCTCATCCCCAAGGGGCCACCTTCTCCTCATCCCCAGGGCCACTTCTCAGAAGGACCCTCAGAGCTCATCACATTCTCTCTGTCCACACACACACTTCTGACCATCTTCGGAATACCTCCAACTGGATGTCTTACAGTCATTTCAAGTTCTGTCCAAGGTATCCGTGTCATTGAGACCCATGTATTTACTCCACTGTATGTAAATTATACCTCAACAACAAAAAATAAAATAAAATAAAATAAAGAAGCAGGCTTAAAATGGAATTCATCTTCCCCCACTACCAACACTCCTCCTCCTGAAGTATTTTTTAACCTGGTTCCGGGGATCCCTTAGCCTCCACACCCAATATGTCACCAAGACCTATTGATTCCATCTACTGCAATTCTCTTGAATTTTTCCCCTTTTCCTCCATTTTCTCTTGCCAGTTTCCACGATCACATTCACTCACATGACACTGACCCCCCTACTTTGTGCCAGGCACTGTGCCAGCCCTTCAGTCTATAGTGATGAGCAACACACCGTGTCCTGAAGGAGTTTGCAGTTTCCGTGTGGTAATCACAACTTTGGAGATGCAGGTAATGCACAAGGAGCGATTTGCTCTACACAGGAGCAGGGGGTGGGGTGGCAGGGCAGTTGGAGTTTCAGGCATGGAACTGACCTCTGAGGGGAATGTTGACAGATAAACAGGCATCTGCCAGGTGGGTAAAGAGGAGAAATGGCAAGGAGGACAGCTCTAGCAAGAACATCTGGAGAGAATATATAAGCCTTCCAGGTTGGGGGGAGTTTGTTTCTGAACTGATTATAAAAGAGGGGCAGGCGGTGGGAGAAGGAGCCAGAGAAGCAGGCAGGGACCAGACCGTGGAAGGCTGTGTCAACCACGTTCAGGTGTTTGAACCTTAACCTGTGGGCAGAGTGGAAGTCAGTAGAGAGTTTCAAGCAAGAAACTAGTCAGCTTCACTCTAGAAAGATCAGTTTAGAGATAATGATCTCTTATGTGAACAACCGCAACAATTTTCTTGACTTCTGTCTCCCCCATCTCCACATACCATTTCCAAAATGTTCTTCCTAAAAATGAGACCATGTCCCTTCCCTAGTTAAAAAGCAAAACAAAGCAAAATAAAACCCCTACAATAGCTCCCCACAGCAGACAACAGCAATTCCCAAACTCTAAAGAAAATTGTTCCTGGAGATGCTGATAGTTGTTCTAGCAGGAGACACGTATCCCTTGCAAGTAAGTTTGATTAACCTTTATACAAAATTAAACATGTTTCCTTTTTATTGCAGAACTTCTCAGAGCCTTTAATTTTCTTTTCTTTTTTTTTTTTTTTTAAGTTTTCATCTATTTATTTGAGAGAAGACAGAGAAAGAGAGCACGAGTTGGGGGAGGAGCAGAGGGAAAGGGAGAAGCAGACTTCCCGCTGAGCAGGGAGCCCGACTCAGGGCTCGATCCCAGGACCGTGGGATCATGACCTGAGCCGAAGGCAGATGCTTAACTGACTGAGCCACCCAGGTGCCCCAGAGCCTTTAATTTTCTAATGTCAACTGTGAATCTTTAAAGAGGAGATTCAGATTCCCCAGTTTATTACACAAGTGAACTCTTCCATCTGAGCACTGGCTAGCACCTCCACGGACTAGTGTTCTGTGAAGTGATGGCCTCTACACTAAGTCCGAGCTCAATTAGATGAACAGGGACATAAATAGCCTGGCCTCAACTTCCATCACTCCCTGCCATACACATGTCTCTTCACCCTCTGCTCTGACCACGCTGTCTTCCAGAACCGTTCCCTTCCTATGCTTGAGGAGTTCTTGGTCATTCTTTAAGGCATAGCCGAATATCAACTCCAATGTGAAAAAGTGGTGTATGGGTGGCAGTTACAAGGATATACAAAAGACTAAAAAGACTAAAGGCTGCTATCCATAAAACCACACTGTGTTTCTTAAATTCCACATATGAGTGAAGAAACAAAACAGATGAACATGGGGAAAGGAAGGAAAAATAAGATGAAAACAGAGAGGGAGGCAAACCATAAGAGACTCTTTAAAAAAAAAAAAGATTTAACACCCAAAGAACAAAGAATCCAATCAAGAAATGGGCAGAAGACATGAACAGACATTTTTCCAAAGAAGACATCCAAATGGCCAACAGACACATGAAAAAGTGCTCAATATTGCTCGGCATCAGGGAAATCCAAATCAAAACCTCAATGAGATACCACCTCACACCAGTCAGAATGGCTAAAATTAACAAGTCAGGAAACGACAGATGTTGGCGGGGATGCAGAGAAAGGGGAACCCTCCTACACTGTTGGTGGGAATGCAAGCTGGTGCAGCCACTCTGGAAAACTGTATGGAGGTTCCTCAAAAAGTTGAAAATAGAGCTACCATATGATCCAGCAATTGCACTACTGGGTATTTACCCCAAAGATACAAAAGTAGGGATCCAAAGGGGTACGTGCACCCCGATGTTTATAGCAGCAATGTCCACAATAGCGAAACTATGGAAAGAGCCAAGATGTCCATCGACAGATGACTGGATAAAGAAGTTGTGGTATATATATACAATGGAATATTATGCAGCCATCAAAAGGAATGAGATCTTGCCATTTGCAACGACGTGGATGGAACTGGAGGGTATTATGTTGAGTGAAATAAGTCAAACACAGAAAGACATGTATCATATGATCTCACTGATATGAGGAATTCTTAATCGCAGGAAACAAACTGAGGGTTGCTGGAGTGGGGGGTGGGGTGGGAGGGATGGGGTGACTGGGTGATAGACACTGGGGAGGGTATGTGCTCTGGTAAGCGCTGTGAATTGTGCAAGACTGTTGAATCTCAGATCTGTACCTCTGAAACAAATAATGCAATATATGTTAAGAAAAAAAAAAAGAAGAAGAAGAAGGTAGCGGGAGGGGAAGAATGAAGCGGGGGAAATCGGAGGGTAGACGAACCATGAGAGACGATGGACTCTGAAAAACAAACTGAGGGTTCTAGAGGGGAGGGGGTGGGAAGATGGGTTAGCCTGGTGGTGGGTATTGAGGAGGGCACATTCTGCATGGAGCACTGGGTGTTATGCACAAACAATGAATCATGGAACACTTCATCTAAAATTAATGATGTAATGTATGGGGATTAACATAAGAATAAAAAAAAAGATTTTATTTATTTTATTTGAGAGTGAGAGAACAAGCTGAGGGGAGAGGCAGAGGGAGAGGAGAAGCAAACTCCCCACTGAGCAGGAGCCTGACTCAGGGCTCAATCCAAGGACCCTGGGATCATGACCTGAGCCAAAGGCAGACACTTAACTGACTAAACCACCCAGGTGCCCCTAAGAGACTCTTAACCATAGGGAACAAACTGAGGGTTGCTGGAGAGGAGGTGGATGGGGGGATGGGGTAACTGGGTGATGGGCATTAAGGAAGGCATGTGATATAATGAGCACGGGTTGTTGTATGCAACTGATGAATCATGAAATTCTACCTCTGAGACTTAAAAAAAAAAAAAACAATCAACAAAAAGCCACACCATGTACCATTTTGGAATTGTTTGGGTGAATAATTCTGTAATCTGTAATCCGTGAAGAGTGCTAGATTATGTTTTACAAAGAAAGGGAAGGGCTGTTGCTAGCACAGAGACCCTGGTCTCTGGAAACTGTGCACTGTCCTGTATTTAAAGGGAGTCTGGTTTTTCCCAGCCTCTCTGCTCCAGATTACATGAAGAATCTAGGCACTGTGTCCAGCCCCTAGATGCCATGATGGACTAGGAACAAAGAGAGGGCTAGATTTTTTTTTAAATGTATTTCTGGGAATGAGTGGGGGTAGCCTGGCCCCTGGACAGGGGGTGTTGGAATGAAGGAAATTGACCCTAGAATGGAGAGACTGGAGATCAGAAGGAACCCTGAGAAGGAATCCTCATGAAGAACAACCACAAGGAAGACCCAGGGTTGGATCACCAGATGAAGATACTTTCTTTTTTGTGCAGGGACAACAGGAGAAGAAGGAGGAGGAGAAGAAGGAGGAGGAGGAGGAGGAAAAGGAGAAGGAGGAGGAGGAGGAG